>NC_042616.1:399456497-399687323 GCF_901001135.1 Rhinatrema bivittatum
GTTTTAGAGAAGCATTTGCTACCCCATTGGAAGGATCAACCACTTTCCTCCTATAGCAACAGGCATCCCTTATTCCAGCTGTCTTGGAGCTTCTATCCAAATCCTCTTTCCCTACTGTACATGGTGACTATTGCTCTTGCCCTAGCATTCCTTTGCTTTGCGCACCTGCAGCACCAGTCCTCAAGCTTCTGATTCTATTCTTCCTCTATAGTTCTTCTCTTGCCTTGACAATCTGTTAATTTGCTGCACTACTCCTTGGGCTCTTCATGAAATTCCATGTGCCCCTCAACCTTTACTGTTTGATAGATGCATATGCCAGGAAGCCATACCTCAGACTGCAACAGGCATCTCCTACTCCGGCTGTCTACGAGGTTCCTTCCAAATCTCCTTTCCCTATGGTATGTGGTGACTCTTGCCCTTGCCCTTTCTCTGGCAATCCATTGCTTTGCATGCCTGCTGCATTATTCCTCTGGCTTTTCATACCATTTGTCTCCCACCTCATCATTGCACTTGTCTTATTGCACTTGTCTTATTGCACTTATCTTCAACTCGTAGAAATCAATCCATGCCCGAATATTTCCAAGGTAAGATTACCAATGCCTGACACGGGGCCGTGTTTCAGATAGCAAAAGTCTTTTGTCAAGGGCTAATACACTGCATCAAAAGGAAACAAAAATACTTCTTAGATAACATTTGAAAAGAATTTACAACTAAAGTAAAATACTTGCTTTTCAAAGCAACCAGCTGTACTACTTACAATCAGCGCAGCATCATGGCGTTTTTTAGTGTTCTACTTCCGGTATTCCCCGGATCTCTGTTATATAGTGAAAAAGTTACATACATCATTGGACACATGCCCCAAGGAGTCATTTCCTTAAAGTAAGGAATTCCACTCAATTGCACAATTTAAACCAAGCGGGGCTTACCATATTCAAATGAAAGATCCATTGTTGCTCTCTCAGATTTAAAAGACTGTTGAGGTCACCTCCTCGTGAATTCATTGGAACCTGTTCCATTATACACCAATGTAAATCTTGGAAAACATGTTGTTTCTCCAAGCAGTGTGTAACCATTGCTGCTAATACTTTGCCTGTAGTGATGCAACTACAGTGTTCTGTCAATCTGACATGGATAGAGCGTTTAGTTCTACCAATGTAGTACAGTTTACACGGGCAAACAATTAGAAAAATCACACATTTTGAGGAGGAGTCAGTATATTGTCGAGCGATATATGGGGTACCCCAAAAATCAATCCATTGAGAGCCAACAATGGCTTGGTTACAGAAAGAGCAATGCTGGCATGGCCAATGACCTTGTGTACTATGTAGAGGTTGGTCCGATATGGGACTTAAAAATGAATGTGTCACTTCATCGCCTATGTTTTTACCATGGCTATAGGTGATAATTGGTACTTCTGCAAAGGCTCTATGTGCTTTTAAAATTGGCCAGTGATGATGAATGAGTGCTGCTATTGAAGTGGCTTTATCAGAAAATGGTAAAGTACATATCAAAGGAATTTCTGCATTACCAGATGTTTTTTCCAAAAGTAGCCATTGTCTTTCAGCGTAATATGCACATTTATATGCAGCCTTAATAAACTTGTAAGGATACCCGCGAAGTAACAAACTCTATTGTAAATTGTCAGCTTGATTGACAAATTCTTGTTTTCTACCACATAGACGTCGGAGACGCAAAAATTGGCCCACCGGTAAATTTTTCTGGAGATGGTACGGATGGAAACTAGTGAAATGAAGTAAGGTATTACCTTCACATGGTTTTCTGTATAAGGTAGTGGTCAATAATCCTTCAGACTTTGTGATCTGAATGTCCAGAAAAGTAATTGTTTTTTGATGAAATGAGATTGTGAACTCTAAGTTACTGTCCAGCGTATTAATCCACTGATTAAATTGGAGAAGACTCGTTTCATCTGAATGCCACAGGAAAAATATGTCATCTATGTATCTTGTCTAATTCGACATGTTCAGAAACTGTGGAGCATTATACAAAAAATCTTCTTCAAAAGATGTCACGTATAAATTAGCGAGACCTGGGGCTATAGTGGCTCCCATGGCCTTGCCTCGTTTTTGTTTATACCAAACTTCCTGGAAAATAAAAAAATGTTCACATACGGCCAGTTCAGCTAAGATCATTAAAAAGTTAGTAGGAATATGATGTGGTCATGCTCTTTTCTCCAGCGTCTGTGATATTATTTCTATTGCCACCATCTGAGGTATGTTAGTATATAACGCTTGGATATCTAATGTCACTAGAATAACCTGTTCTACATTTTGGACTGCCTGTAAGATGTTAGCATGTGTTTGGTATCTTTGCAGTAAGAATGAGTCTTGGCCACAAAGGACTGTAAAAAAACATCCACAAAAGTGGATAAGGGTTCAAGAAGTGATCCTATGGCAGTGACAATAGGATGTCCTGGTGGATTAACTGAATCTTTATGAAATTTTGGAACCATGTAAATAGTTGGAGAGATCAGATGTTTCTCGCGTAAAAATCGCATTTCTCTTGATGTCAAAAAACCTAGAATAACTCCTTCTTCAATTATCTCATTGATCTTAATCTGTAAGGCCAGAGTGGGATCACTAGGCAGCACAACATAGTTGTTGGTATCTTCTACATGAGATCATGAGATGTCACCATGGAGATATATTTTTCATGGTCTAATACCACCACGGATCCTCCCTTATCCACTTTTTTGATTACTATAGTATGATCAATTTTAAGCTCTTTTAAAGCTGAAAATTCTGAATGGGTGAGATTATTCCGTGGTTGTGGTCTTTGTTTCTCAACATCTTCTAAATCCATCAACAGCAAATCCATAAATGTTTTTATGTATGGATCTATATTACCTGGTGGTACCCAGATGGATTTTGGATATACCATAGACATATCTTTAATTTGATCCATCTTAGAAAAGAACAAGGTCACTAGTAATTTCCTAAAAAACTTATAAAGATAACGTCTACATGTAAAGGCATTATATGAATAATAAGGACAAATGAGAGCTCCTTATTAAGAACATTCAATTGTGCATTAGACAACTGTATTTTAAATCAGGATGTTTGGCTACACCTAAAGTAATCTTCAGTGTTGCTAAAAAGCTCACATGTTTTTTTCCTCTAATTCTTGAGCTATGTCTGACACTCCTTCTTCAGACTCTTTCTCTAAGCATTTCTCACTGAAGATTGAAAAAGTTAGTCTGAGCTTCTTCCATGTTCCTCGTTTCACTACTGAACTAGATCTCATACCTTCCTGGTCCACCATTTCTACTTCATCTGAAATTGAAGGTAAGCACATAATTTCTTCCATGAATAGTGTGATATGCCCCCTTAGTAACTACTCCATCACCTTATTTGAAGCCATCAAAGATATCATTGATCCCACTCTTACTTCTATCATTAACTTGTCTCTTGAACATGGGTGTGTCCCTGACACTTTATAAAACATGATAGTGCATCCTCTACTAAAAAAAAAAACCCTTATTTAGAAAGTTTGGATTTAAACAACTACAGACCAATTTCTTCTATACTTATTTTTTGGCCAAGTTATTAGAATCTGTGGTGCTGAAACAACTATCTGAATTTATTGAGGATAAGCAAGTCCTCGACCCTCAACAATTTGGCTTTAGATGGACTTTAAGCACTGAACCACAATTGTTGTTCTTGACCAATACATTTAAGCGTAGTCTTGACAGTGGACACCAGTATATCCTTGTGTCCCTAGATATATATTTAGCTTTTGACATGGTCGGTCTTTCCATTCTCCTTTACCATCTACAGGAATTTGGTTTAGGAAGAGTAGTCCTAGGTTGATTTTCTTCCTTCTTAAATAATCGTTCTCAATAATTCAATGTATAAAATCAAATATCTCAATGGTCATCCCTCAAGACTGGTGCCCCTCAGCATTCTGCCCTATCATCTTTGCTTTTTAACATTTATATATCTCCCATCTGTAAATTCTTAACTAGCCTGTGCAATGTTTATAAGATTTATACAGATGATTAGCAATTCTTAATATGACTTCATTCCACTTGGTATGATACAGTAGAATGCATTCGAATCTGTATCTCCACTATCAAACTGTGGTTTCACCAGAATAAATTAGTATTAAACATGAAAAAAATGAATTTCTTCTCATTCATAGACTCATTCTATTCTTGACTATGCCTCAGTCACTCTTGATGATGTTATTTTTAATATCAACCAAAGTATCAAGTTGTATGGCTCGATCCTCATCTATCATTTCAAACAAATGTGAAGTCAATAGAGCTGACATCTATAAACTTCGAGCCCTCTCTGGCTTGAAACATTTACTACATGATTTCAAGTTTTGCCCTGTTGTGCAGGCATCTATTATTCCTCTTGTTGATTATTGAATGGGCTCTATATTGGGATCCTTGATGTCACATTCCAGCCTATTCAACTGCTTTTGAATGTAGCCATTCATTTGATTTCTGGTGTTAAACATTACGTGCATATTACACTGATTCCTGACAGTTACATTGGCTAAGATTGTGACAATGCGCCAAATATAAGATTGGATTAATTGAATACAATTTTATTAATCTGGGTTCTTGTCTCTGATTAAATGCACTACTGAAGCTGCATCAGCACTCGCGGCTGCTAAGATCTTCTCAGCAAGGTCTGATTGATGCTCCATCATTAAAAAGTTCTCACCCCTGTGTTACCAGGGAGACAGCTTTCTCCATTGCAGTTCTGTGGAATTCTCTCCCTATGAATTTAAGGCTCAGAGTCTGTATAAAAACTTTTAGAGATCTGTTGAAAACCTCTTCCTGTTTAAAAAAAGCTTATTACTGACTACAGTGGGTTGTTTATTAGAACTTAAAGACATCTTCCTAACTTCAGGATTTATGAAAGCTATGGTATTTAGTATATGTGTTGTTTTTGTTTAAGCATGTTTCTTTGTACATTATTTTTTATTTTCTGAATGTTACTTTGGGCGTCACCTAGGCCTTTTGTGTTAGCAACTAATACATTTTAAATAACATGTTTTTGTAAAAATGAAAATGTAAATTACATTGGCTTCCAATAAATTACAGAATTCAATTTAAGTCACTATCATTCATAAAAATATTCATTTTGAGATTGATTGCTGAATGTCTAAAATACTAAGAATCTATAAGCCAACTCCATCTTTAAGGTCTGAAAATAAATGTTAGCTTGAAGTCTTTTCATTTAGGAAAGTGTATTGGAACATCACAAGAGACAGAGTTTTTTCAGTTGCAGGACCTTTATTATGGAACTCACTCTCAGATCATCTTCAAATCATTCAGCGAATGCTGAAAACACATCTTTTTTAGACAAGTTTATAAGCCATCAGAATAGGCCTATTCAAACAGTTAAAATAAGAACTCAAAGCTGTTGTCATTGCAGGTTTCCTTATTTTATGGCAGCAGCGTTTTACATTCTTTGTCTCCTACAGCTGAGGTACAGTGTTAGAACTGATATAAGCGTATTTTTGCCTCGATTTGTATTTTGTTGTGTTGTCTTTTGTTTCTATTATGTCAATGCTTTTCTGATTCTCATTGATTGTAATTGGCCTTGATTGCTATTTGGCTTGTTAAAGATCAGAATATAAATTTTAATACATTCAAATTCCTTGGGGGGGGGGGGGGGGGAGGTTTCTGCCACCTTTTCTGTCTTGTTCTCCCTTCATGGTGCTTTAGGATGTTGCTGCCACTCTTGGTGCCACTTTGCCTCTCATGCTGTTTTCAAAGGTTTAAGCCACTGTTGTTGGGGGTCCATCTTTAGAAGCCTTGGGTTGTTCTTCCCCCCTCTAGCTGCTTCTTTGCTCTTCTGCCTATGCCTTGGAGAACTCCTGTCACTTCTGGTATCCCTTTGCCCTTCACACTGCCTTAGGCTGTTCATGCCACTTTTGTTGCCACTTTTCCACAGACTAGATTCATTGGAGCTCTTTCCCCCTTCCAATCATGTTTTCCTACAAGTTTATTAAGAGTAAATGAGAAAACCCCCAATTCTGTAGCCCAAAAAAGTCTGCAGTGCGTTCCCTCAGACTTTAATGGTTCATATTGTATTGTTTTGGTATTAAAACTTCAATAAAATCTTTATGTTAAAAAAAATGGATAATTTTTTTTTTTTATTTTGAACTAATGAAATTAATTGAGGTGCCCACAAAATGAATGAATAAACTAAAACTAATTTTGTCCTCTGTAGTCTGTGCATACCTACATTTCAGGTTCTCTGGTACAGCTCCTTGTAAACAAAGCTAGACATTAGCCTACGTAATGGCTAGGTACTAAAATTCAAAAATATGCACAATAATGTTGCAAGTGCTATCACTTGCAACATTTAGTCCACCACTTCAGCTTTTATTTCTAACAGAAATTTTTTTCATGAAATTTATTTATGGTCATTTTTCTTACTTTTACTTGGCAATCTTTGTAAAAAATATATTTGGAAAATGTTTAAGTGCCTCCTACTCAGTACTGCTGCTGCCTGCAATTTTCGCAGCACTAGCAGCACATCACCCTGTGCTTCAAAGGATTGCTAAATTATGTTTACACTTTCAGATTCAGATGACATGCTGGCTGTGATTGCTGGCTGTGATCATAGAAAAAAATAGTTGTGTCTAATCTATTTTAGGCATTTTTGTTTCATGTGCTCTGCAGTACACCAGCAATTTTTTGTGCATCGCTTTCCCTGTTTTGGATTGTATTCTTAGGCTTTCTCTTCTTATGATTTTTCTAATAGTTACTAAAATATGTTGCCTTTATATAGAATGTTTTATACAAGCAAAATCTTGGCATGTTTAATATTTACAATGCTTGAAAGCATATTTATGTATTTGATTTATACATTATTTATAAATGAAGCCAAGACTATGGTAGAAAATCTGACTGCAGATTGTGCTGGTTGATCTTCCACTGGAGAAGGAACAATGTTTTTGTTATTATTATTAATTACACTTAAGTAGGATGTTAAAATTACTTGACTAAGAGACTGCTAAAAGACTAAGAAATTAATTTATGAGTACCATTATTCCTGAATTCTCTCTTATTTCTTTAAAATTGTCTACTTTCTCTCACAGATACACTTAACACCTTAGTCCTAGAGATACAAGGTACTACACTTTGCAAACAGCAACACAGAAATATAGAAGATGCTGGCAGGTAAGGATCATTTAGAAACATAGAAACAGGACAGCAGAAAAAGACTGTATGGCCCATCTGGTTTGCCCATCCATCAAAATCATTTAGCATTATAATTTCCATTACTTCCTTAGAGATCTCCTGTATTTATTTATCCCATGCTTTCTTGAATTCAGATACTGTTTTTGTCTCTACCACTTCCACCCTGGTGGCGAAGTTTCACTGTTTAAGAGTACATTAGAGCTTAGGCATGTGCAGCAGTAAAAAAAAAAAAGTTTTGTTTTAAAATTAATTTTGTGGTGACCATAATTCATTTCAAACCAAAACAAAATTCATGTTTTAGTTTCATTTGTTTTTGTTTGCTATTAATGTCAATGGGGGAAGCATTACAGATAATTCTCAGCCTATATTGGGCTCTAGAATAGGGGGGCTTCTAATTAATTGTCTTAAAACTTATTGGAAGAAATCAACAGAAGAGGGAAAGAACTCCAAGGTACTTAGAAAGGCTGAAAAGGAGGAGACTGGAAAGTGCCACCAAAAGTGGCATGAATAATCTACACCTCTGTAAAGAGGCAAAGGGGTACCAGCATTGGCAGGATTTCACCAAATCACTGTAAGAGGAGCAAAGAAGCAGAAAAAGTGAGAAGAACACCTCAAAGCTCTAAAAGAAGGCACCAGCAACAATGCCATGAACCCTTGATGGCATCTCAAATGGCAAACTGGCACCGAAAGTGGTATTAGCATCCTAAGGCAGCATGAAGGGGGAAGAAAGCAGGTAAGGTGTCAGTAAAACCTCCAAGGCAGGCACTGATAAAGGGGCAAAGCAGGGCAAAGAGTGACTTCAAGGCTCCAAATCACCATGAGAGGTTCAAAGCAGCCCCCAACCCCAAATTGCAAGGTGTAAGCTCTGGAGTACGACTGCAAAGCTCAGTAGCAAAGGAAACTCTAAGGTGTAAGGTCTGGGCATGGAAACAAGGCTGAGTGGCACAAAGACCCCCAAGGTACATGGCAGAATTTATATTTTCTTGCAGAATGGGTTTGCCAAATGTAAAGTTTATAATCACACATAGTACATCACATTGGTTTCTCTAATGATTGTGGGGTGGTTTCCTGGAAAGTAGTGAGGATTGCTTTATTTAGAGAACTTTTTGCACATCACTGAGCTGCCCTCAACCTGTTACTTGTCCTGATTTTCTGGTTTTGCATGAAATCTCTGACACTTTGCTAAGTGTTATCACATTTAGAGCAGTGAAATGGTTATGCTTGAGCATCTTTTATTTGTGCCAGCATTTTCTCCTGCAGAATGAGGACATTTTGGGCAAAACACCTCAATATAACAAACCAAGAAGAGATCAAGTATGGGAGGATCACTACAAGGCTCTAAAAGAAGTTCCCACTTACTAGTAATAGTGCCATGAACCCTTGATGGCATCTTAAGATGCAAACTAGTACCAAAAGTGGTATTAGCATTGTAAGTTAACATGAAAGAGGAACAAAGCAGAAAAGGTGCCAGTAAAACTTCCAAGGTAGGCATTGATAAAAGGGCCAAGGAGTACAAAGAGTGGCTTCAGGGTTCCAAACCACCATGAGAGGAGCAAAGTAGCTCCCCATACTGGTAAGTTTAGCTCTGGGGTATGACAGCAAGGCACACTGACAAAGGAAACTCTAGGGTGTAAAGTCTGGGCATGGAAGCAAGGCTGAGCAGCACAAAGACCCCCAAGGTGCAGGGTAGAATTTATATTTTCTTGTAAAGGTTATTATCACACTTAGTATATCATACTGATTTCTCTAATGATTGTTGGGTGGTTTTCCTGGAAAGTAGTGAGGGTTGCTTTATTTAGAGACCATGTCTCACATCATTGAGCTACCATCAGCCTGTTACTTTTCCTGATTTTCTGTTTTTGCATGAAATCTCTGGCACTATGCTAAGTATTATCACATTCAGAACAGTGAAATGGTTATGCTTGAACACTGTTTGTCCTGGACAGTATTTTCTCCTTCAGAATAAGGGATTTCTTGGGGGGGGGGGGATTCCATATCCTGTACCTGAATGCTGTCAAGTTGGCACTTCCTCCATATATTGGTTTTGCATGAGTTCCCTCTTACTACTTTAACCTTTTATGGCATTCAGTTCAGTAAATGATTTCTCTTCAGCATCTTTTGTCATGTAACATCAGTTCTTCCTCTGAATGAAGGCTTTGTTGGAGAAACTACCCCAATTTAATCAAACATACAAGAGGGTTTTGAGAACCAGGTTGATATTGTCGGAGGCTGTAGAAATGAAAACCATGTCTTTTTTTGACTTTTCTCAATTGTTTGTTCTGGGAATAAAATACCCCAGTATAACAAAACAAGATGGTCATTTATCAAAATGTATTATGGCATTATCATGTGCATTAGGGCTCTTACACCCATGATAATGCCATAATGCACGTGATTAATACCGCATTGCAAAATGCATATGCAAATTTAAAATTAGTATTCAAGTGGGAGGAATTTGGATGGAACTATTTTGGCCAAAGGTCTAATAAAAGTCAAAAGTATGCACTATTTAAATGATAGAAAAGTAACTAAAACTGCAAAACTTAGCATAGGAGATCTGTAACATGTACACTAAATAGCTATAAGTAATTTATTTATTAAAAGTGCTTACAATTTTCTGCCATCATATTAATGTTTTAGTCCACTAACAACTCACAAAATTCTCAATGAAAATGATTCATTTTGAAAATATCAACTACTTACCATGAATACTTTGCGGCATGATTGTGTTTTGAAGGGGTTGGCACTGTAATTAAAGGATATGGGTGACCACTGACCAGCACAAGTAAGGTGCCAAAACTCTATTGATTCTGACTCTTGCTGATATTACAGCTATTTTAAAAAAAGTGAAACAAGATTTGTGATCCATGAATCTGCCAACTAGTGATACATGATATATTTTGGCTTTTGCTATCCCACAAAGTGATTCATAGTGGTTCAAAGAGACTTTGGGGGATATTTTCAAAGAGATTATCTGCAAGTAAATACATGTTTAGATGCAGAGAAGGCACCTTTGCATAGAGATGTGCAATGGGTTTTGCCAAATTAGACAATTTCAATGAAATTGTCTAATTCGGCATGGTCCGGGTGCAACGAAACCCGAAAAGAAGTTTTCCAAAATTTCAGAAAAATTTGTATTTCAGGTTAGTGCCGCACTCCTGATAGTGGGCACTAGCATTAAAACGTTAGTGCACACTAACCCGAAAATTGGGGCTCATGAAAAAAAAAACTTGAACCGTGGGAAAAATGAAGTTTCCCACAGTTCCCCAAAAACGAAGCCCGAAATGAGACTACAAACCAATGCACATCTCTACTTTTGCACAATGTCTTCCCTCACTTCTGCAAGCAAACATATGTGCACTGTCAATAGTACAAATACTCTTCCCCATGGGAAAACAAGGCAGTGTAAGGGGCGGGGTTAGGATTGATCTGTGGAAGTACACTGAGGGATTTTCAAAGGAAAACTCAGTGAGAAGGCTGAAAATTTGCCATCCCTTGAGGCCCATATTTTGTCACTGACCGGCTATCTTAATGTTAGCTTCCAAACTTTGACTGCTAACTTTAGGACAGCTTTTGGCCTGGCCAGACTTAACCCCTCATTTATCAAAATGCTATAAGGCGTTTTTGCATGCGTTAAGACCTTATCGCATGGGATAGCACCATATCGTATGGTGTAATGCAAATCTGAAAAAGAGGAGGAGTTAGGGGTGGGCTTACCATTTTGTGTGTGTGTGGGGGGGAGAGAGAGAGAGAGAGAGAGAGAGAGGCTAGCAATAGTACCCTCACACTAGATAGGTATTTATATCCCTTTGGGAGGCCCACCTAGTTACTCGAGGTGAGGTTTAGGTATTAGTATAGGGGTTAGGGTCACTTTGACATTCAAAGTGAGATGTACAAACAGGACAGTGCTCTCTAGTGAAGATTTGATGACCCTCGGAGTGAGGACACTCACAACATCAAGCTAGGTTGAGAGAACATTGCACAAATCTCATCTTTGGGTGAGTGTCCTCACTCCGAGGGTCAACAAATCTCTCACACACATATATCCCCCCAGTGGTTATATGTAGGAAACACCACATTCTGGCACTCATCTCAAAGTGCAAAAAGGTTATCACAATTTGCAGTAACTTAGTTCTTCACATAGGTATTAGCATAAAGTGCCTATTACCATAAAACACACCCCTTTTCCTATCACAGGTGATATTTCGTGTATTTTGATAAATCCAGGTCTTAGCTGGATAAGTTATCCCGCTAACTATGAATATTGGAGTTAGTCGGATAACTTATAGGCTGATGCAATATCGGCACATGGAAAACAGGTGTTCATGATTGAGAGCCCGCTCTCCTAATATGCGCCATTCAACCTCTCCGGGGCACCTGATGCAATATGCTAATGGGCTGCCGAAGTTAAAAAGAGGCGCTAGGGGAAATTGTGTGCTGCTAATGCCCCCTCAGCAGCAGGCGCCCTGGAGAGGTGATAATTTTACGAGCGTCCTAACCTGTGCACAGCCACAGGTTAGAAAAATGGATGCTCATTAAGGGGTAGATTTTAAAAGAAGTGCACGCGGCCTACATGTGCACGCACTACCCGGCGCGTGCACCTGTACGCCCGATTTTATAACATGCACACACAGGCGCACGCGCATGTTATAAAATCCGGGGTTGGCGCGCGCAAGGGGATGCACAATTGTGCACCTTGCGCGTGCCGAGCCGCGCTGCCTTCCTCTGTTCCCTTCCCCCTAACCTTCACACCCCTTCCCCTAACCTTTCCCCCCCAGCCCTACTCTAACCGCTCCCCTGACTCTTGTCTTTCCTTTTGCGCCTGCCGGCAGCCTGCCAACTCACAATCCTCTAACACAGCGGCAATGGCTGCTATGTCGGAGGCCTCTGGACTGCCCCTTTTGTGAAGCCCCATGACTTACACATGTCCCGGTGCTTTACGCCCGTCCCCTGGCCATTTTAAAATAGGCCCGGCGTGCGTAAGGCCAGTTACGTGCGTAAATCCTCCGGATTTACGCGTGTAACCCTTTTAAAATCCGGCTGAATTGAACATCCCTTTTCCTAACCTGACCACAGGCACACTTTATTATTTTTTTTTGGACAGTTCTAATTTTTCAGTTCCTCCAACTTAATATCACCATAATATTAATTAGGAGAAAGTACAGAAAAGCAGTATTTTCTGCTTTTCTGTACACTTTTTGGGCTCCTCAAAAATTAATTCCTGCTCTGGAGCAGATGTTAATTTTGGAGAGTAAAAATGTGTGTGTCAGGTGCACATTTTTGTTTTGCATCGGGTGTGGGAAAAGCTAATAGCCTCATCAACATGAATTTACACGCGATGAGCAATATTAGCTAAACGCATGATTGGACGTGCATTTTGGATGTGCTAGCCCCCATTTTGCATTGGGGGTTATGGATGCATGTCCAAAATGCACTTCCAATAGCACAGTGAGTCGTGCACTGCCCACAGCACACAGTATTGCATCAGCCCTTTAGCCAGCTAATGTAACCGGCTAAAATATAGCTCCCTAAGTGCCCAAATATTCATTTAGCTGGATAACCTCTGAGTTATCTGTCTAAATGCTTCTGAATGTGGAGCTCCCAATAGCTAATACACAGTGCTTTACTCTGGCCGTAGAACCTACCAGATTGTATTAACACAGTGATTTCCAAGTTTGTCTTCCAGACCCTTAATCAGAGCTGTTTTTCAATTTAAACAAATAAGAAAATTATCCCATTTTGTAGACCAAATATATGTGAATATACCTTTTGAATATTCATTGAATATAAATAACAAAATGAATTGAAAGTGTCAAGGACTGAATTTGAAATCCCCTATATTAATGAATGCTAGTGAGAAATTAGTTAAATTCAAATTTAGAGGCATACATTTTGTTGTATTACAATTATATTGACCCAGTTCTTATTTGAATACATACAGGCCATGTGATTATAGAATCTGCTACAAAGGAAACCTTGAGGTGAACTTCTAATGACCCCTGCATTCTTCAGCTTAGAAGACAAATTGCTACTTATAATTTCAAATTAGGCATGTCTGTCAGAAAAGATAAGATTATGAATCCTAGGTAATAAAGCTGCATATCAGTTACACTTCAACTACTCCAGCAGACAAAAGAGGAATGTGTTGTAAACTATTGAAGGAGAATGTAATGCCTCTACATTGAGTTTATAATGAAAATGAGTTTCATCTATAATACCCTTCATGCTATTTATATTCTTTGGCATGTTACTGCACTTTAAGTTATATTTATATCTACATTTGTTAAGTCTTCATCATCTGCGATAACAAGGCTTCAAAGCCTAATGGCATGCATGTTGTATATCATGCTTATGTGACCATTTCAGTGTTTTGTAAAGTGTTGTTATTGGTTATCCATAGTCATATTATCTTCATTGGTTACTGCTAAGGTAAATGTGTCCTTGAAGAACAATGTACAGTTGGCAGACCAATCAAATCACAAAATGCTAAAAAAAAGCTTCTACTCTGAAGTGTTCATTTATCTTAATACAAGCCGTTAACGGGCTACATTACATTTTTTTTTCAGTCCATTTTCTAACACAGCACCCTTCTACACTTTTTCTCCCTCTCCCCCCCTTCCCCTCGTTCACTCCTCCCCTTTCCTCCACTCAGTCTTACTCACCCTCTGTCTCCCACTGCCTTCTTCCCCTCACTCTCACCTCCCTCCCCTTCCCTCAGTCACTCCCACCTCTCTCCCCTTCCCTCAGTCACTCCCCACCCTCTCTCAATCCCATGCCCTCCCCCTCAGCCCTCCTCCACTCCCTTTTTCTCTGCTCCAGAACTTCTTACCCTTCCACTTACTCACATCCCTGTCTCTCACCTCTCCCTCATTCTCCCTCTCCCCCTTCCACTTACTCACATCCCTGTCTCTCAACTCTCCCTCATTCTCCCTCTCCCCTCACTCTTCCCCACCCCCTACCTCCCTCCCACACACTCACCCACTCCTCCCTCCCTCTCACTCAGTCCCTCCCCCTCCCGTCACTCTCACTCAGTCCCCTCCCTCCCCCTCCCTCAGTCCCTCCCCTCCCTCCCACTCAGTCCCTCCCCCTCACTCAATCCCTCCCTCCCTCTCACTCAGTCCCTCCCTCCATCCCACTCAGTCCCTCCCTCTCACTCAGTCACTCCCACTCCCTCCCTCCCTCCCTCCGTCCCTCCCACTCCCTCCCTCCCTCTCACTCAGTCCGTCCCTCCCTCTCTCTCTCTCTCCTCCCTCCCTCTCTCTCTCTCCTCCCTCCCTCGCTACTGGCCGCCGCTGCCGCCGCTCGCTGCCACCGCCTGCTGCCGCCGCTGCCACCGCCGCCCGCTGCCGCCGCCACCACCTGACGCCGCTGCTGCCACCCGCCACCGCCGCCATGTTTTTTTTTCTGACGCTGGCTAAGACCGACGTGCTTGCCCGCACATGCGCAGTAGAGCTGCTCTCTACTGCGCATTTGCGGCACGTCGGTCAACCTTCATTTATTAGGTTGATATGCCACTTAACTTGCAGCACGCAAGTTAACTTCAGACCAACATGAGGACTGACCCTATTGTAAAAATGTTTCCCCTATTTTATGTTCATGACAATAAAATGTCTGTTTTCAATTGATACATACATAAATAAAATAAATGGCTGTTATTAAATTCATTTCATACAGCTAGCAGAAAGCATTAATAAGCATAAACAGGCATTATTTTTCTGCTTGCTTTTATCTTAAGTGCAATTACAATTACTGACCAATAACAAACATTCAAATACAAGTCAATCAATACCTTCATCAAAATTACACATTTCTACTGTAGTTTTGAGACTGAGCTTTCTCTTATTTTTTTCAAACATATTTATTACCCAAAAACATGGTATATTTTATAGATTGCTACACCACATGAGAAAATAACGCACACACCCTCGCATTAACTGTGAAACAAAAACAACAAAACAGAGTAATATACAGTATCTTCCATTTGAAAGAGCTCTTCAAAGAAATTGGTAAGATAACATGCAAGTGGTATCAGAAAGATATAAAGTTGAAGATCCAATCTATTGTCTTATGCCCTCAATGGGCTTTAGACAGAATCATATGCCAGCATCAAGAATTAAATCATTTACCACTTGCTAAGTCTCAAATAACATAAATGTATCACAATATCAAACCAAGGGAGTCATTTACTATAGTGCTATATTTTACTGTGGGAGGGAAGAAATACCACTGAGGAAGGGGGTTCCCATAATATTTGAACCCTCTCTGGTAAATTATCACATCCATTTGATGCCATTTTCCAAAATGGCCCCAACTGGCCATTGTCCCATCACTTTATAACGGCAAACATTGGTCGATAAAATTTTGAAAAATGGTATCAACCGGTCCATAGCCTAGGGGGCACTCTTTTAAAGGTTGGGAGGGGTCTGGGGAGAGGTGGGGGGTGGATGACTAGACTAGTAGGGACTTCTTTCATCAAAAGGGGTGGGGATGGGGGGCAATTAAACTACTAAGAAATCCTTAAAATGTTAGGGGGGACAGGGTGGCTGGGGGGCTTGTGGCTAAGAAACCTTTGTGGGAATATCCCCAGAGAAAATTGTTTTGAAAGGAGAGGGATTTGGCTAAGGGACTGGGGCATCACTGCATGATTTTAAACTTACTTGTGAATTTCTTCTAGGCTGCCTCCAGAAGCAGTGGGGAATGGTTAGAGTCTCAAAAGACCTCCAGGAGATCTTTTCCACTTAGGGGGAAAATCAGGGCCACTGTAGGCCCTTTAAGAAGCATCCTAAGGACATTGGAATGTTCATTAGAATCCCGATGTACCTAGGATCAGTTACCTACAACTCCTGAATTTTTATTAAAAATAAAGTGGCATGCTTTTTTTGAAACACGTCTCATCATTATTTTACTTGTATAAGATTACTTATGTATTAGTTGCTTTGTATGTATTAGTAAATTTTATGCATGCAAATGCATTCAAAGTAGCACATTTCAATAGGGACAATTTTTAGGTCAAAATGTCATGCGATATTGCAAATATTGCAAGATATCACTGCAATATGCATTTATTGTGTGGTAAATGCTGCTTTTCATGCATTAAGGGGCAGATTTTAAAAAAGTACGTGTGCGCGTACATTTGATCGCGCACCCGGCGCAAAAAGAGTATGCCGGATTTTAATAGATACGCGCGTAGCCGCAAGTATTTTTTTTAAATCCGGGGCAGTGCGCGCAAGGCTGCGCACTGCCCCGAAATTGGAGCGGCCTCGGAGGGAACAGGCAGCGCGCGCTGGGCTCAGCGCGCGCAGGTTGCACAAATGTGCACCTCCTTGCGTGCACCGACCCCGGATTTTATAAGATACGTGCGGCTACGCACGTATCTTATAAAATCCAGCGTACATTTGTTCTCGCCTGGTGCGCGAACAAAAGTAAGCGCTCGCGCAAAATTATAAAATCTACCCCGCAATGTTTTGGCAGTGAACTGCCTTCCTCAAGGGATTTTGAACAAAAGCTAAGAAACACCAAGGACAAAAGTAGAAATAGGAATAGATTCAAAATGAGAAACAGTAAACATTTAAAAATGACTTATTGTGATAAGTAGCAGCGGTGTGAGCCCTTTATCCAATGGCATATTTGACACAGCCTCTTAGGCAAACCTAAAAGGCCTACACCAGCAACTGGCGAGTGCACTCTGTAGCAGGACAGACTGGAGCTTCACCTATACCAGCCACTTCCCCCACAGGTTGAGCCCTCAGGTTCTGGTGCCTGACAGATGAATCCCTAGGGTGATGAAGTGAGTCAGAGTCCAAAACACACTGGGTCAGGAGACAGGTCAAGGTCAGGGAAGGCAATTAACATGGATGGTCAGGTCCACGCAGCAGGCAATCATAGTCAGGTCCAGGCAAGAGGTTAGATTCAGGTGATAGGGAATCATGGTAGATCCAAGCAGCAAGTTGAGATCCAGAGGGTCAGGCCAAGGGTGGACAAATACACACAGAAGACAATGGACAAGATGGATAGGACAAGGCTGGACAAGAAAGGCTGGATGAGGAAGGCTAGAGAAGATAAGGCAGGATGAGGCAAGGCTGGAGAGACATGGATGGACAAGGCAAGACTGGATGAGGCAAGGCTGGAGAGAAAAGGCTGGATGAGGCAAAGCTGAAGAGGCAAGGAATCACAAACACTAGAACATTGTAGCAACATGCACTGCAACTAGGCAGGAGACATCTTGCCGAGGCAATAACAGGGAGTGTGAAACACGCTTCAGTAGGGAAATCCTGCTGACATCCTCACTGGGCACTGCAGTGCCTTTCCTGTCAAAGACCCTTTAAATATAGGCACGCACCTAAGGGAAGGGCACAGAGGAACTAGAATATGGTACATCTAGCTGCCCTGTCAATGTGCGAGCTGTGCAAAGTGACCCCGGTCACAGGAGGCAGTGTTCTGGCCATGGAGGAGCTGGTACTTTGTCAGGGGTGAGTGAGATAGCTATTGGGGCCGTCTCACAAGCTGCTGACTGTGACATTTATATCATCAAGTGACTCAACTCTTTTCAGAACACTGCTTTCTCATCATGTTTCAACTTGGCTACTAATGTATACACTTCTTAAACACCTAAAACATCACACATCATATATTCAATAAGCTACCTTCTGTTGTTCACTGATATCTACATTAATTCATACAATCCATCTCCAGTTCAGTCAATCCTGTAGCACTTCTCCTTGAATTTGCACCAGTTCTCCCAGACCTCCCATCTAAAAACTGCATAAACTCTGATTTCACCTTCACTTGCCAATTAGCAGATGTACAAGTGTACTGATAGGTTTAGTAATATATATCTCTTACAAAATAGAAACTACCAGGTAGGGATATGAATCGTTTTTCTAACAAATTGAAATATCATACGATATTTCTAAATTCATTAATATATCGGGTAAAAAAAAGAAGCAATCACTTTTCCCTCCGAATTTTTGTAAAAATCGTTTTTCGGGTTAGTGCGCGCTAACTCATGTTAGCGCGCACTAACAGAAAACTGTTAATGTTTGTTATTTTTTGTTACTTTTTGCTATTTTTCTTAGTACGCACTAACATGAGTTAGCGCGCACTAACCCGAAAAACGATTTTTCAATAAAAAAAAAAAAGGGGATCCGAGGGAAAATGAGATTTTCCCGCGGCCAGATGATCCCAAAAGTGGGAGCAATTGGGCACCCGATTCACATCCCTACTACCAGGTGTAATTCTCAATCCCACCCAAGAATATCTCACCTCTTTTGTCTGTTGTAGAATGTTTGTTCCAAATGGAAAGTACACGCATGCACTTGAGGTTTATAAAATTGCATATGCATGAGCACATCCTCATTATGCACATTCAGTATATGCTGTCTTTACAGATGAAACTCCTTTAAAAATATACTCCTATTTATGCATATTTTACTGTCACCAGCCCCTCAATATTCAAAAGTCTTTTCTCCAATGGAAGAGTTGCATTTCTTTCTTTCCATGCCTGTATAAAATACTTATTTGATTGATTGGTGCTGGCACAGATTTTATTCATCAGTACCCCAATATATTCTACATACTGCATTTATGGTGCTGGAAGTTGCTAAATAGATTTAAAAAAATATTTCCTTATGGAAGATAAATAAAATTAAGCAAGAAAAAGAAGAGCCATAATAATTCTGGTTTTGTTCTTTTGCCAATGGCAAGAAAACTTTGAGATTAAGACTGCTTGCCTTTTGAGATAGTTTTCTCAGACATGTTAACAGCCAGTCTCATATATTTATTTATATATTTGATTTATATTTCACTTTTGCAGGCACTTCAAAATGGTTTTCTTTCATGTATACCACTGCTAGTGAAACTCAGCTATTTTCAGATCACTAACATAGATAATTTATTTATAAATTGCATCTGTGAGGCAGGCGAATGTACTGGTTTATCTATGAAATTTACATAATTAGGATTAATTTATTTAGGTTTTACAGTTATATACTTCTTTCCTTCACATAATCAAAGCATCAAGATTTAAATATATAGGACTCCAACTGCAATCAATCAACAGTATATACACATATTTTTTAGTTTTTAGCACAATTTTTAAGGAACATCTGCTTAGTTATAAAGCTTATTGGGAAGATGATTGCTTTGAAATTTGTGTCCTATTTTTTTATGAGATTATAGAGAAAGGACACTTTAAAAGATGCATAAGTATCAAGAAGTTAAATATGATTTCTTTTTCTTTTTAAGAAAAGTTTCTGATTAGAATTTTGTCAAATTGTTCACTAGATGTGAGAGTGTGCATAAGAAAGCATGAAAGAAGAAAAGGGAATGAATGAAATATCTATCTATATATATAAGAAAAGAAGAACTGTCATACTAGGTCACATGAAGGGTCCATCAAGCGCAGTGTCCTGTTTTCAGCAGAGTTTAATCCAGGTCATATGTACCTTCCTGGCAGGATCAAAAACGGTAAATAGATTCCATGTTGCTTACATCCAGGGATAAGCAGTGTCTTACTGTCTTTCCCCAAGTCTGCCTGATTAATAATGGTTTATGGACTTTTCCTCCAGGAACTTGTCCAAACTTTTTTTAAACCCAGCTACAATAACTTCCTTTTCCACATCCTCCAGCAATGAATTCCAGAGCTTAATTGTGAATTGAGTGGAAAAATATTTTCTCTGATGTGTTTAAAATTTGCTACTTAGTAACTTCATTAAGGGGTAGATTTTAATACATGTGCGCACACGTCAATGTGCACGCACTACCTGGCTTGCACACATGGACGTGCCGATTTTATAACTTACGTGTGTCGGTGCACGCATGTTATAAAATCGTTGGCCCACGCACACATGCACGCTGATTTTTGTAATCCATGTGTGCGGTGCACACAAGGGGGGGGTTATGCAAGTTTCGCACGGCGACGCATCATAGCTTCCCCCAGTTCCCTCCCAGTATGCTCCAATTAAGGAGGGGACAGGGAAGGAACTTGCATGTCCCCTACCCTAACCATCCTTCCCCTTCCCCTCTCTTCTTCTCTCCTCTCCTCCCCACCCCTTAAACCCTTTTCTTTACCTTTTGTTTTTCTTATTTTGTTGCTTACTGCTTCAACAGAGCAGTAGCAACTTGCTCATGCCAGGATTCCCTTCCCCGGTACAGGAGCAAATGGCTGCTGTACCGGCTTCCTCCAGCCCCGCCCCACCCCGCCCCACCACCGGACTACCCCTTTTCTTTGCTCCGGCACTTCTGCGCGTAATGGGAGTTGTGCGCATGACCAGGCCCCTTCTAAAATACGCACGGCATGCACAAGGCCCAGCCACATGCGTAACCCCCGTTTTTTGTGCGCCAGGCATTTTAAATCTGCCCATTAGTGTTCCACCTAGTCTTTTTATATTTTGAAAGTATAAACAATTTGCATTTACTCATTCCACTCCAGTCATGATTTTATAGACTTCTATCTCCCCTCAGCCATATCTTGTTAAAGCTGAAGAGCCCTAACCTCTTTTGGTGTGGTCAGTACCATGGAGCGATAAAAAGCTGTTATGATATTCTACACCTTATTCTCTATTCCTTTCCTAAAAATTCCTAACATTCTATTTACTTTTATGACACTCACACATGGAGCTGAGGATGTCAATATATTGTCAACAATGACACTTAGATCCTTTTCATGGATGAGATTTCTAACATGGAACCTAACATCATTTAACTATGGTTTGGCAGGGGACCATCATGCTTGAATATGATGGATGGCCCCAGGACATATACCATTACTATAATAATCTTGTCTTGCTCTTTCATGGCAGGCAGGACAACTTTGACATCTTGAGTGTTGCAGACTATTTAGCTTGACTATGGTGAGAGGGTGATAATAACTAATCAGGTAGTTGACTTGGGCACAGTGTGTTATAATTAATGGATTTTTGCAAATAAATTGACAGCCTTTTTTCTTCTACATTTGAATAATAGAGAACTGGCAGAGACTGACGGTCACAGACACCTATGCTACAAACATTGTCACCTGATTACATAAGAGCTGCCATATTTGGTTAGACACAGGGTCCATCAAGCCAGTATCTTTTTCCAACAGTGGCTAATCCAGGCCATAAGTACCTGGTAGGATTCAAAAAGTAGTTAGATTCCATGTTGCTTATGCCTAGGGTAAAGCAGTAGCTTTCCCCAAGTCTGCCTGGCTAATTATGGTTTATGGACATTTCCTCCAGGAACTTGTCTAAACCTTTTTTAAATCCAGCTATGCTAACTATCTTAACCATGTTTATTAACAATGAATTCCAGAGTTTAATTGTTTTCTCAGATTTGTTTTAAATGTACTACTCAGTAACTTCATGTAGTGCCCCTTAGTTTTTCTGAAGTCCATATTCAAAAGTATTTAGCTGGTTAACTGAGAAATTAGTCAGCTAAATCAATATCTGGGCGCATATCCTCTTAAATTCTAGCTAGCTAATAAGTTAGATGGCTGGAATTTAGCCGGATATATTAGGGATGTGACTGGGAGAAGTTGAATTAGCTGGCTAAGTTAACTGGCTAACTTCGATACTTAAAGAGCTTTTTTAATATTATCCAGCTATAATTATCCAGATAACTACAAGGTAGCCAGCTATGTTCAATAGTGCTGCAGTTGCACTATTGAATATGCCTCCAAAGTTAGCCAGATACTTTTATCTGACTAATTTTGCTATTTTAACTGTGTCTGAATCTGGACCTCTCTCTTTTTTGAAAGAATAAACAACCGATTCATATTTACCTGTTGTGGGCACTTCCTACTGATAAAATAAGCACTTCATAACAACAG
The DNA here is from genome assembly GCF_901001135.1 of Rhinatrema bivittatum. NCBI lineage: Eukaryota > Metazoa > Chordata > Amphibia > Gymnophiona > Rhinatrematidae > Rhinatrema > Rhinatrema bivittatum. Next base: position 399,478,490 of record NC_042616.1, read on the forward strand.
TCAGTAAAGAGAAACATCTTTATTAATAAGAAATCTTAGGATAATGCAGATTTCCATAATGGAGTTAAACATTAGCAGAACTCAAAAAATAAGGCTCTTTAGCAGGTTATATATGTCATTGCCCCCAAATCTAAACACCAATGAGTTAGTTACTTTGTTAAAATAGAATTTTTCAACTGGTAAGCACTATGGGGCGGATTTTAAAACCCCTGCGCGCGTAAATCCTTCCGGATTTACGCGCACCTATTTTGCATAGGCCGCCGGCGCGCGCAGAGCCCCGGGACGCGCGTAAGTCCCGGGGCTTCCTGTCGGGGGCATGGCAGGGGCGTGGCGGGGGGCGTGGCAGGATGACGCAGCATTTAGGGGGCGGGGCACTGCGTTTCAGGGGCAGCGACGTGGGCGTGGTTTCGGCCTGGGGGCGTTCTGGGGGCGTGGCTGCGGCCTCCGGAATAGCCCCTGGGACCGGACCACGGAGCGGGGCAGCCGGCCGACGCACACAAAGTTAAAGGGGGGGTTTAGATAGAGCCGGGGGGGTGGGTTAGGTAGGGGAAGGGAGGGGAAGGTGGGGGGAGGGCGAAGGAAAGTTCCCTCCGAGGCCGCTCCGAAATCGGAGCGGCCTCGGAGGGAACAGGCAGCTCGCGCTGGGCTTGGCGCACGCAGGTTGCACAAATGTGCACCCCCTTGTGCGCGCCGACCCCGGATTTTATAAGATACGCGCGGCTACGCACGTATCTTATAAAATCCAGCGTACTTTTGTTCGCGCCTGCTGCGCGAACAAAAGTACGCGCTCGCGCAAGTATTTAAAATCTGCCCCTTTGTCTTATCTTATATATGCTAAACACTACATTCTTGTATGTTGAACCCTGGAGCAGGAATGGAATGCAGGCATTGACTTTTGGTATATTTTAACATTCCATAGGCTAATGCGGTACCTACAGAAATGAACAGTTCCAGTCTTATTTTGCTGCCAATATCTTTTGTCTCATCTCAGCCACCAACAAGTCTGTCTCAAAAGACAACCCTTGAAGCACACTTACATTTCCCTGGTTTGTCATATGTTGTATGATAATATGCAATATTCTGCTCCAATAGATTGGCCTCAACCCCATGTTTATGTTGGACCCATGCAGGCCCAGACCATGGAGCAATTGGTTAGGCTGTCAAAGGTGTAGAAATTCTGGGCACATGGATGGTTCTCAGGTTTAATTGAGGCCAATCTGTAACATCTAGAATTGTTCCTTCTCTGGGGAGGGAGAGGAAGGAGGATAGGCTGATAATAAAGGCTGAAAGTTTATCTTTTTTTTTATTTTTTTATTTATGCATTTTCAACATTTACATTGGAAATTCAATAATATCATACGGATAGTTACCATATTTCCTTTTAAACATAGTTATTAGAAACACATATTACTATCCAAATTTACATGTAATAAATTCCAGAAAGGAATATGAAACCAAAGCGGTCATCTAGGAAAATTAAAGGGGAAAAAAAATCCCTTTATTACAACAACTGAAAAATAAAGAGTTTATACAACTGGTATTTAATTCACTGTGCCCCAATATCCAAGTCTACAGACTCTTGGGATTTGGAATCTAGAAAGTTATGCAACTGTGATATCTCAAAAAATAAATGCTTTTGATTTTGCCACAGAATTTCACATTTACATGGAAATCTCAATGTCATTTTACCTCCCTTCATTTCAATCTCAGACCTTAATGCCAAAAAATTCTCTCTTTTTACTTGCGTTATCCTAGAAAAGTCTGGATATATCCATACTTTTTCTCCATGGAATAGAGATAATCTATTCCTCATAAAAAGACGAAAAACAGCATCACGTTCTGTGGCAAAAGCAAATGTTACATATAACATAGATCTGGTTGATATAACCGTATTGTTGCTTCAATTAATCCGGATAAATTCAATGAAGTCTCTACTGGTTTGCTATCTAATGTACTTTTGCCTCTCAGCGGGACATAATAGATTTTAGAAGTAACTGGAATCGCTTGTTGAGCCATCTTTAGAATCTGTGTCACATATTCCCTGAACATATCTTGGAGGGATATTAAATGATGTTTAGGAAAATTTAATATCCTTAAGTTCAAATATTTTAATGAATTCTCAATATCTTCTAATTTCTTTTAATGAAGAATCTCTACTCTAGTGAACCTCTGTTGGTTATTCTCCAATTTTATCACTCTTTTTTCCAACATCTATTTTTACTTCCGAATTGGCAATTGTGGATTCGATATTAACAAATCTAATATTAGAGTCCATAGTCACTTTCGTGAGATCTACTATCACAACTTCTAAAGCTTTGATAGCTTGCCATAGAGAGTTCATTGTAACTTCAGATGGTATATCAACTTGTGCATCAGAATTACGTCCTTCCTCTGGTTCCAATTCTCCCTCTGTAGATTTGGTTCCTTCTCCTTGCCTTACTGAATCAGTTTGTAATTTGAGAAAATCTAAAGGCATCATTAAGGGCAGAGGAGGAGTACTTGGGGCTCTGGGGTTTAAAGATATTTCAACCTGAAGGACTGGGTTCCGCTCAACCCCTAGTCCTTCAGTGGCCATATCCTCTGGTTTGCCAGTTGTGAGAGAGAAGAAGGCTGATATCTGAGATTGGGAGGTTCCAGTTTGGGGAGAAGATGTAACTATCTCCCTAACTTTTGCCTTCCTTTTTGTATGAGGCATGGTTTAATACTGAAAGTCCTTCTCCCTCGTTACTCTTAAATAATATACTGCTTCCTGGATGGAAGTGGAGGAGGAAAGCATGTAATAATATAATAGGGATGTGAATCGTTTTAGGACGATTAAAATTATCGTCCGATAATTTTAATATCGTCTTAAACCGTTATGGAACACAATACAATAGAGATTCTAACAATTTATCGTTATAAATCGTTAGAATCGTGAGCCGGCACACTAAAACCCCCTAAAACCCACCCCGACCCTTTAAATTAAATCCCCCACACTCCCGAACCCCCCCCAAATGAGTTAAATAACCTGCGGGTCCAGCGGCGGTCCGGAACGGCAGCGGTCCGGAACGGGCTCCTGCTCCTGAATCTTGTTGTCTTCAGCCGGTGCCATTTTCCAAAATGGCGCCGAAAAATGGCGGCGGCCATAGACGAACACGATTGGACGGCAGGAGGTCCTTCCGGACCCCCGCTGGACTTTTGGCAAGTCTCGTGGGGGTCAGGAGGCCCCCCACAAGCTGGCCAAAAGTTCCTGGAGGTCCAGCGGGGGTCAGGGAGCGATTTCCCGCCGCGAATCGTTTTTGTACGGAAAATGGCGCCAGCAGGAGATCGACTGCAGGAGGTCGTTCAGCGAGGCGCCGGAACCCTCGCTGAACGACCTCCTGCAGTCGATCTCCTGCCGGCGCCATTTTCCGTACGAAAACGATTCGCGGCGGGAAATCGCTCCCTGACCCCCGCTGGACCTTCAGGAACTTTTGGCCAGCTTGTGGGGGGCCTCCTGACCCCCACGAGACTTGCCAAAAGTCCAGCGGGGGGCCGGAAGGACCTCCTGCCGTCCAATCGTGTTCGTCTATGGCCGCCGCCATTTTTCGGCGCCATTTTGGAAAATGGCGCCGGCTGAAGACAACAAGATTCAGGAGCAGGAGCCCGTTCCGGACCGCTGCCGTTCCGGACCGCCGCTGGACCCGCAGGTTATTTAACTCATTTGGGGGGGGTTCGGGAGGGTGGGGGATTTAATTTAAAGGGTCGGGGGTGGGTTTTAGGGGGTTTTAATGTGCCGGTTTTGCGATTTTTAGATTTTTAGATTTTTCACGATTTTCACGATTTTTCACGATTTTTCACGATATTTTACCCCCCCAAACGGCAACAATACGATTCCCTCCCCCTCCCAGCCGAAATCGATCGTTAAGACGATCGAGGACACGATTCACATCCCTATAATATAATGAAAAAATGTATGTTACTCACTTTTCAAATGTAAAAAGTCCAATTTCCTTTATTAAGAATAGGCAAAATCCTCACTAAGCCGCGTGCCCCTTAGGCGCGCGTGCTTTGTCGATGCGCCGCAGGGGGACCGGCTTTAGATGATCCATCTGGTCCCGCCCTGATGACATCAGCGCGGGTCGATGGTACAGGAAATCATCTAGGGCTAGGAGTCCTCTCCTTACCCTTAGAAGGAAGTAAAAGCAGTCTTTGGAATCTGCCGCTCCTCTCTCCTCCGCTCCCTGAAAGTTTCTCTTCTAAGGGGAGCTTGAAAGATCAATAGTTACAGGAAGTGGAAGAAACTCCATTGAAGAAACTATCAGGCTGGAATTGGACTTACAGCAAAAGTCTATTACACATTGGCAACCAAGGCATAAACAATTAAAGAAAATTAATACAATGGAATAAGAATAATTATATACATTAGTTTCCTTCCCAAATGCCCAAACCAGGCTCCAGCTCCAATACCTAGAAAGTTCCAATCCCAAGAACCCTGTGGAGGAATCTAATTTTGTTGAGAAAGATCACCATGGTTGAAGAAAACATTCTACATTTTTACAGACATCACTAAAAGCACAGCAGGAAGAGTTAATAAATGTACAAGCCCCTCCCTTCTCAGCCCCTCCCTTCTCTGTTTGCAAACTTTTCACCCTTGAGGAGTTTCATTAGCTAAGGCCTCTACTATGAATGAAACATTCTGGATGGCTCCTCCAATTCAACAACTCCCAGTTGTGGAAACAGGGCTCTTACAAAGCTATGCCACCCAGCAGGCCTCTCAATCATAGGGTTTAAATTATGATGTGGGTGAATGAGAAAGTAAATATCTTGATAGAATGTGGATAAATTGTAGGCACTGAGGTGGATAAACTGAGGAGTTTATCCACCTCACCCATACACTTACACCCTATTACCCATGAAATATATGCTGGGTGAAATGACTCACACCCAGGAGGAATGGCCCAGATGAAGCCAACTCTATAGAATGAGGGATAGAGAGGTTAACTCTATTTTGTTAAACAAGCTTCAGTTTGTTAAATAAGTAGAAAGCTTTGGAAAACGAACACAGTGGCTCTGCTTCAAATGACAAACTAAAAGGTCCATTGGAATTGAGACAGTCAGGGCAGTTTTAAGCCTTGGACATGCAACAGGTGCCATTAGAATACAAGGTGATAATGTTACTGCAGGTGGGCTCAATAAAGGAGGAGTCTTTAGTTTTCCTAAACCCCTTGACCCATTGCATCCTTATGTCAGCACAGGACACAGGGAGTTACAATGAAAAATACCGAGATTAAGAATTATTTGTGGCCCTTAATTCAGGGTAATGTCCCTAAGGAGAAGGTGGCTGGATATGGCTAACTACTTTATGTCCATGAGGGCATGCATACCCAACAATTTGTTAGGTTCAAAGAAGTGGCCCAGTGCATGGATATAGATTAATGTATATATTTGAGAAGTATAGATAGGTTTTCAGTACTAGCCAACAAACAAAGAGAACAACATATAGCAATGCTATGATGGGAATGTAAACCACCGTTCAAAGCAACAGGCTGAGAAGGGGGGTTATAATGCCCAAACACAAACCTGGGGGCCTACTCCTGATGTCATGCCTTGCCACAGTTATGTATCTACTTCTCTTACTGGTCCGATAGTTGACGTTTGGTTTTGCCAACATATGACAGTCCACATGGGCAACAGATCAAATAGACAACCATGGTAGATAAACAAGTAGTATGATGTTTCAAAAAAATTTTTTGTCCAGTGCCGATAGTTGACTATCAGCACTGGACAAAAAATTTTTTTGAAACATCATACTACCTGTTTATCTACCATGGTTATCTATTTGATCTGTTGCCCATGTGGACTGTCATATGTTGGCAAAACCAAACGTCTCTTGAAAACCAGGATGATTGAACACAAATCCAACATTAAGCACTCTAAAATTGATGAACCATTGGTGATGCATTGCTTGGATTCTGGACATAATTTTGCTGACCTTCGGTTTTGCGCGATTGATCATGTTCCTCAACATTGGTGCGGTGGTGACTGAGAGTCACTGCTGCTGCAAAAAGAACAAAGATGGATCTACAAACTTAACACTGTTGCCCCAACTGGGCTAAACCCTGAACTTGATTTATATGTTTTTCTCGGCTAATACCACATCAACATACTGCTTCTGTTAATATTTTTTTCCTGGCTGACAGAACCGTTCTAATCATATATCAGCTGGTGGACAGGTCTCAAGTTCAGCGCGGTTATGATGTCATCTGATAACTGGATATTTAAACAAATAAAAGCCTCGGCTTCATTTCCTTTGCTTCCAGGCGAAGAGACATCGAGACACTGTATCCTTTTCAAAATGGTAGCCAAGTCTATGTACAGATAAGTACTGCTTTCTTTATTCTTGTTTAAGAATTCAGAATTAATTTTATCATTGATGTCTTTAGGTGAATTTATCGAGACGCTGTGTCCTTTTCGTGAAAGTGATATGACTCGCTATTCATAGATATCATTGCATGCCCCTGAAGAAGCTTCAAGTGAAACACAGGCCGTATTAGGTCTGGTTAAAATTGAATACGAAGAGTTTTTCACTAGTATATACCATAAGAAGTTTTAAAAAAATTCAAAAATCCCAAAAAAATATAGATTTCATTAAAAAGGACTTTATAAGGTGGGTGATGTGTAGACCGGTTGGTCACTGTTTAAGTGTCACAACGACAGGCTTGCTGACACCTTTTAGGCTATAATATTTAATCAATTTGGTTTCCACTAATTTTTTGCTGATTATATTTGTGTGGTATACCACTGACTCTTTTTTGACTAATCCGAGATTTCAATTACCCCAATATTGACTGGGTAAATGTAACATCAGGACTTGCTAGAGACATAAAGTTCATGGATGTAATAAATGATTGCTTCATGGAGCAATTGGCTCAGGAACCAACAAGAGAGGGATCTATTTTAGATTTAATTCTTAGTGGAACACAGGATTTGGTGAGAGAGGTAACAGTGGTGGGGCCACTTGGCAATAATGCTCATAACATGATCAAATTTAAACTAATAACTGGAAGAGGGACAATAAGTAAACCTACAGTTCTATCACTAAATTTTCAAAAGGGAAACTTTGATAAAATGAGGAAAATAGTTAGAAAAAAACTGAAAGGTGCAGCTGCAGAGGTTAAAAGTGTTCAACAGGCATGGACATTTTTTAAAAATACAATCCTAAAGGCACAGTCCAGATGTATTCCACGCATTAAGAAAGGTGGAAGGAGGGCAAATCAATAACCATCATGGTTAAAAGATGAGGTGAAAGAGGCTATTTTAGCCAAAAAATCATCCTTCAAAAATTGGAAGAAGGATCCATCTGAAGAAAATAGGATAAAACATAAGCATTGTCAAGTTAAGTGTAAAGCATTGATAAGACAGGCAAAAAGAGAATTTGAAATGAAGTTGGCCATAGAGGCAAAAACTCATAATAAAAACTTTTTTAAATATATCCGAAGCAAGAAACCTGTGAGGGAATTGGTTGGACTATAAGATAACTATTAGATGAGGGGTTAAAGGGGCTCTTAGGGAAGATAAGGCCATTGAAGAAAGGCTAAATGAATTCTTTGCTTCCGTGTTTACTAATGAGGATGTTGGGAAGATACCAGTTCCGGAGATGTTTTTCAAAGGGATAAGTCAGACGAACTAAAGAAAATCACTGTAAACCGGGAAGATGCAGTAGGCTAGATTGACAAACTAAAAAGTAGCAAATCACTTGGACTGGGTGGTATGCATCCTAGGGTACTAAAGGAACTAAAAAATTAAATTTCTGATCTATTAGTTAAAATTTGTAACCTATCATTAAAATCATCCATTGTACCTGAAGACTGGAGGGTGGCCAATGTAACCCCAATATTTAAAAAGGTCTCCAGGGGTGATCTGGGTAACTATAGACCAGTGACCCTGACTTCAGTGCCAGGAAAAATAGTGCAAACTATTCTAAAGATCAAAATCATAGAACATATGGAAAGACATGGATTAATGGAACACAGTCAACATGGATTTACCCAAGGGAAGTCTTGCCTAACAAATCTGCTTCATTTTTTTGAAGGGGTTAATAAACATCTGGATAAAGGTGAACTGGTAGATGTAGTGTATTTGGATTTTCAGAAGGCATTTGAAAAAGTCCCTCATGAGAGGCTTCTAGGAAAACTAAAAAGTCATGGGATAGGAGGCGATGTCCTTTAGTGGATTACAAACTGGTTAAAAGACAGGAAACAGAGAGTAGGATTAAATGGTCAATTTTCTCATTGGATAACGGTAAACAGTGGAGTGCTTCAAAGATCTGTACTTGGACCGGTGCTTTTCAATATATATATAAATGATCTGGAAAGGAATACGACGAGTGAGGTTATCAAATTTGTGGATGATACAAAATTATTCAGAGTAGTTAAATCACAAGCGGATTGTGATACATTACAGGAGGACCTTGCAAGACTGGAAGATTTGGCATCCAAATGGAAAATGAAATTTAATGTGGATAAGTGCAAGGTGTTTCACATAGAGAAAAACAACCCTTGCTGTAGTTACAAGATGTTAGGTTCCATATTAGGAACTACCACCCAGGAAAAAGATCTAGGCATCATAGTGGATAATATTTTGAAATTGTCTGCTCAGTGTTCTGCAGCTGTCAAAAAAGCAAACAGAATGTTAGGAATTATTAGGAAGGGAATGGTTAATAAAATGGAAAATGTCATAATGCCTCTGTATCGCAACATGTTGAGACCGCATCATGAATACTGTATACAATTCTGGTTGCCACATCTCAAAAAAGATATAGTTGTGATGGAGAAGGTACAGAGAAGGGCAACCAAAATGATAAAGGGGATGGAACAGCTCCCCTATGAGGAAAGGCTGAAGAGGTTAGGGCTGTTCAGCTTGCGGAAGAGACGGCTGAGGGGGGATATGTTAGAGGTCTTTAAGATCATGAGAGGTCTTGAACGAGTAGATGTGAATCAATTATTTACACTTTCAGATAATAGAAGGACTAGGGAACATTCCATGAAGTTAGCAAGTAGCACATTTAAGACTAATCGGAGAAAATTCTTTTTCACTCAATGCACAATAAAGCTCTGGAATTTGTTGACAGAGGATGTGGTTAGTGCAGTTAATGTAGCTGGGTTCAAAAAAGGTTTGGATAAGTTCTTGGAGGAGAAGTCCATTAACTGCTATTAATCAAGTTTACTTAGGGAATAGCCACTGCTATTAATTGCATCAATAGCATGGGATCTTCTTGGTGTTTGGGTAATTACCAGATTCTTGTGGCCTGGTTTGGCCTCTGTTGGAAACAGGATGCTGGGCTTGATGGACCCTTGGTCTGACCCAGCATGGCAATTTCTTATGTTCTTATGTTCTTATGTAAAATTTTATCTTTGTGAGACTTTCCTCACTCCAAATATCATCACATCTTCATCAAGGTGTACTGTGCTGTTTGTACGTCTCACTCTACATGCAAAACTTGCCCCTAAACCTTGAACCAGCACTAACACCTCACCTCAATGTATTAGGAGGCTCTCCTATAGAGATATAAATACTTAACTGCTATGATAACTTTGTAAACAGTTTCTCTCTCTTCCCCCCACTGGGAAAAAAATGTGCCCAATGGTGTTTTTCATATTCCATATTGCACTTTGATGTAATCCACTTTGAAGTGCTGAAAAAAGTGTGAAAAGCGAAATATAAATCTAAATAAATAAATAATGCGGAAAGAAAGCTATTTCTAGCAGTATGCCAAGAGACTCTGGCTCTTAGAGCTATTTTCTTCCTCTAGTATCCCTGTAAATGTGTAGTTAAATATTGCAATGTGAATCATGTTTGTATTGTGCCTGATTAACAGATTTTTCCTTGATTCCAAAATACTTGTTAGAGAGCTCAAGCATGGTTGAGATAATCAATGTTTGAAAAATGATCTGTAATACATTTTTAGGCTTATTTTTTTTTGCCATTTCTTTAATTATGATTTCCTTCCTTTGATTTCCCTCTATATATTTGCTCATTCTCCTTCCCTTCTACGGTTGAGGTCTATTGTAAGGTTTGATAAGGTAAGTGTTCTTTTTGATTGGCATTTGCATATTCTATACTATCTTTCAAACTTTGGGGATTATTTTCCAAGCTGCGTTATGGGCTTTTAGCAAGTAAAAAACACCATAATGCATGGTGCGATGCTAATTAAGAAAAGGGGTGGAATTTGGGGCAGGATTTCTGGCCAAGTGGACTGGCTTTGCAAACTGCAAAGCCACATCCCATGGCAAATAACTGCACCTTTTTCATTGAGCTGTGTGACATGGCTTTATTGCACTTTGCAATGTTTTCACACATAGCATTTTTAGGGGAGAGAGAAAGAAAGAGAGAGAGAGAGAGAGAATAGCTATAAGGCCCTCATAGTAGTTACTCGAGGCGAGGTTTAGGTAGAAATTACAACACTTGTGGTACTTATCCCAAAAAGTTATCACACTCTGCAGTAATACCTATGCAAAGCACACTTTGTGCTAAATAGACTATTACCATAAAACACAACCCTCTTCCTATCACATGCAATAGTTTGATTAATCTAGCCCTTTGTTTCTTTAAGCAAGTATTCTAGCCAATTGTTCTTTTAACTTTGTAGAAATAAAAAAAAATACAATAAAAATAATAAAGCAGACAAAAAATTGACTTCTAATCAAAATTCTACAATAAAATTTAAGTCACAGCAAACAAAATATAATCCTTAAAATAAAAGCAACAGAGTACAAGCTGGATTTTAAGTTTTAAGGTTGCATTTGTTTGTTAAAGGAATCTTATCATAGTTAATTTCAATATTTGTTGGGGAGGTCAAGGTAATTCTCAATTTGGACCTTCTTAGTTGTGGTTTGGCCATTCATGAAACATAAAACAAAGTTCTTATTGAGTGCACTCTGCTAACATCCCAACTATTGACCAAGTAAATAGCTTTTCATTTTTGCACTACCACTTATCCTCTGACTGATTGTTTGCAGGCTCTCATCTAAAGCAGTGTTTTAACAAAAAGGGTCTGGTTTACTAAGGCTTTCTTCCCATTCTGTGTCTGTGAGAAAAAATTAAAAACTTGGTAAATCAGACACTAGTGAGTTGACTTGGCCTTATATTATGCACTCTATCTTCTCCAAACTCTGACTGATGACATTCTGCCAACGTGTTGCCAGGTATAACAAATTACCAGTTATTTTATAAAAATATTTAATTAGTTCTTTCTAACTAAAATTAATTCATTGCTGTAGGAAAAATTTCGTAAGCCTTCGGGCTCACATGCAATCATTAAAACTTTATGTTGCATAATGAAGAACCTTTATTTTTAAGCAAATTATTTATTTCTTCCCCCCCCCTTTTTGCTTAAAAGCAAGCAAATCGCTTTTCTCACCTATAACAGTGTATCATAGATCAAGATCATAGAAAATTGGATTAAGTATTAAATGAAAATTCTCAGTTTTTTTTCTCTAAGTAAATTTAAGAATATTACGATTTATCCCTCCCAGTATAGTTATAAAATCATTCTTTACTTTTTGAAAATAATAGGAAAACGCTTCTTCTGAAACTTCAAATACCATAAAAGGAATTGTCCTATACTGATCCTCATACTGTCGCTATTTCTTGTATTAAAAAGAAAAAAAATCAAGATTACAAACTATATTAAACCCTTCATTTTCTTTTATGTATAAAGCAATTTCATTTAAAATATGATCCATGCTTCAAGCAGGCGTAACTTGCCAAACAAAGGTAGGGGTGGGATTTAGGTAGGGCCGGGGGGTGGGTTAGGTAGGGGAAGGGAGGGGAAGGTGGGGGGACGCGGAGGGAACGGAGGCAGGCTGCGCGGCTCGGTGCGCGCAGGCTGCCGATTTTGCGCAGCCTTGCACGTGCCGACCCCGGATTTTATAAGATAAGTGCGGTGTGGACGTTTTATAAGATTTTACAAGATACGCGCGGTGTGGACGTTGCCGGTGTGTGCAACGTGCGCCTGCCCAGAGGCAGAAACAAAATGTAAGACAAAAGTCAGGAGGGGTTAGAGTCGGGATGGGGAGGGATTGGTTAGGGGAAGGTGTGGGAAGGTCAGGCTAGGGGGAAGGGAATGGGGAAGGCAGCGTGGCTCCGTGCGCACAAGGTGCACAATTGTGCACCCCCTTGCATGCGTCGACCCCCGATTTTATAACATGCGCGCGCATGTTATAAAATTGGGCATACAAGTGGGTGCGCTGGGAAGCGCATGCAAATCTACGCCCACATGCACCTTTTAAAATCTACCCCTTAATGCATAGTAGTTGGACAGTATATCCGCCATACAAGTATGGTAGTTATACTGATAATACATGTATAATCTGTAAGTATTTTGTGCATAAAATTATCTTCCACTAGAAATTTTTTAAAATTGTATTTAAATCAAACTGTTCCTTTAAAATTGTACTCAAAATTATAAAGAACTATTCATCTTGACTCACTATATTCAAAACTTTATTGAGGACAAATGATAGAAACTTAAAATTAACCTATGTTATTGTTGAAGATGATCATCATGATGTTTTTAAGTTTCCTTGATTTGCCTTCATCATAGTTTTAGTTACAGAAACTATGGATGAGTATTTCTTTATAATTTTGAGTAAAATTATAAGGAATTGTTTAAGTTTAAAACCAATCAAAAATAATTTCTTGTGGAAGATAATAAGGTCAAGAAACAAAAGATAAAAGCCATAGCTTTGCATTCTAAACATTTCTTCTTGAAGAAACAATATTTTTTTTTATAGATCTTGTAAGTTAGCTCAAATTTTTAGGAGCCGGGAGTGTACATGTTGATAGTTCTTTTTGTTACTGTATTATTTTAATTATGTTCCTCTCTTTCTTTCCCATTTCCCTCCCCAGCCTCTCCACTTCTGCGGTCCATTCACACTGCAGTGCAGAAGAGGCTCCTCTCTACTCTAGTTCAGGCAAACTTGGGTGTGTAGGGCCAGGCAACACTGCTCCCAGAATCCTATAATCTGTGTGCAGGATAATCAAGTAATTTATTCACTGTCATATCCCGAGGCAATAAAGTAAAAACAACTTGATGTGAGTAGATAATATATTTAATACTTAGCAAGGTGAAAAATGCAGCAAGGGATAAGGAAGAGCACAGCAGTCGAACAATCAGGAAATCTGTGTAGTGTTTGGAAAAGAAATGGAGAGAGATCATAAAGAACACAAAAGTAAAACTGAAAGAGGGAGGAAGGATTGAAAATTAGAAAAAGAAAACAAACATAATCAGCCACATAAAACCAAAAGTTGGAAAAATATTGTCTTTTTTTTATAATTATATCTTTATTACATTTTTCATTTAATATAATGTAACATTAAAATATAAGTTTGCAGAAAAGCAATAATACCTTTGCAAACAAACAGAAAAAAAAATACAACTTTGCAAAATCTTATCTAACATATAAGGGGGGGGGGGGGGGGAGTTCAGGAAAATGTCTATACAGAGTAAAAAAACAGAAACAAGTAGTACCTGATCACTAGCCTAATTAACCTCCCTGAAAGCTAAACTCCAACCCACGCTCAACATTTTTATTCAATATAAAAGTTTCCAAGTGCAAAGGGTCTGTAAAACTAAACTTATTAGATTGAAAAGTAATGAAACACTTATACAGAAACTTTAAAAAGAAAGAAGCTCCAAGAGATAGCACTTTACTTTTCAATGAAAGGAAATGTTTCCTTCGAGCTTGAGTAGAACGGGAGACATCAGGAAATACAGAAATCTTTGGCCCGCAAAAAGAAATATCCTTATTTTTTTAAATACTTAAAGCAAACCAGATCTTTATCCTGTTCAGCACAGAATGAAACAATTAAAGAAGCCCTATTTGATATTACATTTAAAGATTCTTCCAAAAATGTTGAAATACCTGGGCTATCTTGAGGAGAAGACTGCCTACCCTGATCATCATTATCTAAACTCTTCTGCTTAGGTAAATAAAATATTTTAGAAATAGATGCTATCTTCCTCAAATGCTAAATTCCCTTTCAGATATTTTTTAAACATTTCATTGGCAGACAGTAAACTGGTGCATGGAAAATTATTATATCACAAGTTTTTAATTCTAGATACATTTTCTAATACCTCCATTTCATTATGCAAAGCTAGGCTATCTTTAATATGAGCTGAGTCTGCATTTAATAATAATGAAACCTGCAAGTTCAAGGCAGTAGTAGATTTTTCAGGTTCTTGCAGTCTCTTCCCCTGTGAGTCAAGGGAGCATCTGCACTCACCTACAAAGTAATTAAACTCTGAAACAGATTGAGACACATTGTTGTCAAGTTTAGCAAAGGTCTGATAGCATTACATTGGAAGGCACGGGAATATCTTGCCCAATGTAATAAATCCTGTTGTATGGACACTTTGATATTTACTTGGAAAAAAAGCGGGTACTACAGTAGTCAAAATGGGACATACTGCCTCATGGCCAGTTCTCCCCAGATATCCTGTTACTGCCTCTACACCTCGCAGAGTTGGAGGTTTTAAAAGAAGCCTCTCATCACAGGAGGAGGAACCCATTGGTTGGGGAGGTGGTCTGCTGAAGCCAGGACTCAAGGAAGCACCCGAAGATGAGCCCCCAGTACAGTCACTAATAGGCAACTCACCCATGTATTGCAGGTGATTATCCATAGGCCTTGAACCACAGCTGGAGCAGATGATAAAGTATAAAATTTGGATATTCTTTTCCTCCCCATCAGAGCAAAGCCACGTACCCCTTTGGAGGGCATGGCTTGGGCAGCACGCTGCAGGCCTCAGGTTTTATCAGAGCAGTCAGAGCCTCTTTGATGATGGCACTGTCAGTATCCCAGGTGGGGAGGGGCGTCACTGCGATCTTCACTCAGCTGGTCCAGATAGTCAAATTTCACCCACGGAATCTTGAGGTATTCCTCATCAAGGAGAACTCTCTACCTTACTGCTGCAGGCCTCAGATTTTCTCAGAGCAGTCGGGCCCTTTTTGATGATGTCACCATCAGCGTCCCTGGGTGGGGAAGGGCATCATCACAATCTTAACGCAGCTGGTCCAGATAGTCAAATTTCACCCACTAGATCTTGAGAAGTACTGGTAAAATATTTTCTTTGAAAAAATATATGAATACAAATTGCATTTTTGCACATAATTAATTTAGAAATTTATAGAAATGTAGGTAGTACTGTGTGACAGGAAGGAAAGTGGGAATGGGGAGAGAAGGTTAGGAATGGGAGGTGGACATTCAATATAATGGGAAAGAAATACTGGTGCTGGAGGTGTGAGAGACACTCCATGCACACAAAACTTGCACACTCATAGACATTAGACACTGACTATTACTACATGCAGTCACTCCCACATTTCCCTGGTCATGTCCTAACTACTCTCATAAACACATTCCACTCACTCCCAGAAATACTCAGAAAACAAATGACAAAGTCCCTCATGGGAGAATTCTTAGAAAATTAGAAAGTCATGGGATAGGGGGCAATGTCCTATTGTGGATTGCCAACTGGTTAAAAGATAGAAAACAAAAGGTTGGGCTAAATGGTAAATTTTCCCAATGGAAAAATGTGAATAGTGAAATGCCCCAGGGATCTGTTCTGGAACTGATGCTTTTTAATATATTTATAAATTACCTGGAAATGGGAACAACAAGTGATGTGATTAAATTTGCCGATGACACAAAATTATTCAAAGTTGTCAAATCATAAGAGGATTGTGAGAAATTGCAAGAGGACATTGCAAAACTGGGAGCCTAGGCATGCAAATGGCAAATGAAAGTTAATATATACAAGTGCAAAGTGATGCACTTAAGGAAGAGTAACTCAAATTATAACTACATGGTAGGTGCACTGGATGGCCCGTGCCATTTTTAAAGATGGCGCTGGCCGCCATTGCTCCTACCAATGGCACGGATACCCTGTCACATGCTAAGGGCAAAGGTCCATCGGCGCCATTTTGTTTACTGGCAGCCGATGGCCCAAGCACAGGAGAATGCTCCCGGGACCCCCGCTGGACCACCAGGTATTTAAAAAAATTTGGGGGGGGGGGTCCAGAGGGTGGGGGGATACTAACAAACTCATTTTAAAGAGTCAGCTGTATTTTTTGGTTATCGGCTCGGGCGCAGCCGATAAAAAAAACACGATCGGACTGCAAGAAAAAAATTTTACGATGTGAATCGGAACTGGAATCCGAACCGATACCAGTTCCGATTCACATCTCTATAAGAAACTACTTTATGCACCTCCCAAATTTCCCTCTTCTAGTATCCCTTCAAAATCTTCTTATTCAGATAAGCCAAGAAAAGACTGTTCATCTGAATCACTAGATGAAAATATTGCCTTCACTGTATCAACCCTAGTGAAGAAAGAAGTGTGCTGCTGTTTTGGGGCATTCTTCTTCTCTTATACCTTTCACCTAGCTCCTGCTCTGTGCTTGCAAAAAGTCTGCCACCTTTTCTCTCTTTTCAAAAATAGAATGGAGTGAAACAATGCTCATTGTCATCTGCACTCTGCAGTGGCACATACTCATCTTCATATGTCAGTAGAGCTGGCTTCCCACATCAAATTAGGTGCAGGATTGCTAGCAATGCCCATCTTTACAAGTTTGGAAACATTTCCTTTTCTTGCTCTCCCATTCCCTATCTCTGACATGATTGATTTTGTCACTGGTGGTTTGGAGATTAAAATGATTTTATATTTCTCAGTGGTAATGAAACTGACACATTAAATGCACTAATTCTGACACTGCTGAGCTTAGTGACAGGCTCCACAATACAGCCTGGTAGGCTGCAGTCTCTGCACTGTGCTTCACTGCTTAGTGCTTACCTAGTGCCCACTATCCACACTACCCACTGCCCACACTGCTCACTACCCAGGCAGAGAGAGACAAAATCTATAGCAGCTCTGCAAGCAAATATCCACACTGCCTCCATTTTCCACAAAGGGAGAGAAAATCCAGCAACACAAGTATGACACAGAGCTCCTACAGCAATGCCTAGATGACCTTCTCTACTGAATGACACAATGGCAGTCTAAAATGGGCAGCAGGCAAAAAGTTGTTTGGGAAATGTTAACTGAGAAAGACTTCACAGACAATGACATCAGAAGTAATACACAGCAAAGCTCAGATATGCTGATGCTCATTCTTCAAGATCAGCCTTGCTGGATTCAGTGTGCAGCAATAGATTGGAATGGAAAAATGTTTCACTGAGATACATGTCTCTATTGTCTCCTTGACAATATGTCCTTCCTGTTCGTACCATGGATCAGACCAGGTGATTGGGTTTATCTGGAGGCAGAGAACAAAACTTTGAGGCACTGCTACATAACCCAGACTGCCACTTGAAGTCCCTCAGTATTCACCTGTATTTTGTCTGTCTCCAGCAGATGGTAAAGGTGCAAACCTACAGTTTGAAGTGTTTGATGGGAAGAAGATCTGGAAAATTTGGTTCTCTGAGGTGTTAGGTTCCTTTGAGAGCCATCCCTTGGGTGGAGCAGGGCGAGCGGGAGGTTAGTGATCCCTGTGCTGACACAGCTCTTTTTTGGCAAGGGGCGGGGGGGGGGGGGGTTGATAGCCAGGGGTCCTGGTTCCCTCACCCCTCTGGGCCCTTTACTCCCTCTCTGTCCCTGGCTCTCCTTCAGCACTCGGCCTCCAGAAGCAGAAAATGTTTTATCTCTCTTTTGGCTGAGCTGTGACTAAAAAAAAAAAAAAAAAAAAAGGTGAGAGTCAGCTGCATTTGAAAAGGAGCAGGACTGAGGCAGCGATAAGTGCCTGAGTTGTTTCCTTGCCAGGAGACAGACAGGAGGGAGCAGGCCAAATTTGGCCATGTCGGTTGGGGCGGGTGCTGCTGTCTTTCAGCACTAGACATGTGCGGACAGCATCCTTCAGCATTTTTCTGGCTGCAGAGTCTATTTTTAGGCCTGACCGCATGTGCACTCCAGACCGTGCCAGCATGCCAACTCCCGCACAGAGCGGCAAGGTTTGTCATGGCTGCAGGTTGAGGCAGGGGTGATTGGATTCAGCCTCCTTTTGTAGTGTGTGTACCTCAGGGGGTGTTGGGATGTCTGCGGGACCCCCAGGGTGCAGCAAGGATGCGATGCTGGCTGGGCCGGCTCTGGAGACCCTGGGGGGGAGGGGGGGGGGGAATCAGGGAGCCAGTTTCCATTTTGTCAGCACATGAAAGGAGTCAGGCTGCCATGTTGAGCCTATAGACTCTCCTCCCAGGCTTTCCTATTGTGCAGGATCCTGATGGTGACAGGAGAAGGAGAGAGGCTCAGGGACTAGCTGCTCAGGACTCTTCCTCTTCAAATTTGGAGGAGTTTTCCACAGATTTTGTTCTACTCCTTCGTAAGGCTTATTTAGCCAGAAATGGGTTAGGGCCCAAGCAGCCACTGTCCAGGAAGTCCCAGGCGGCTAAGAAAGCTAGGGTTCAGGAGCCTGTGGATACAGGTGGGATCCTGCGCTCATTGAATCTCAGGTGAGCCGCATTGGAAGATTTATACTCAGAGGGGGCGGATGATCCTGAGCAGATCTAGGGGGCTCCAGTGGATCCAGGCAGAGTCCCTGTGGGTACAGTACAGGACCTGATGCTGGATCCAGTCCAGGATTTGGTGGATGTACTGGGAGATCCAATGCAAGATCCTGAGGAGGTGCTGATCATGGAAGGTGATGATCCATGGGTAATTTGTCTGTTCCAGAGGGAAGAGCTGGATCCGCGTGATTCCCCAGGTTTTAGAGTAGCTGGGCATTAAAGTCACTCAAGAGGACTCTGATAATGAGGGAGTCAACCCAGTTCTGGAGGGATTAAGGGGTCTACCTAAGGCCTTTCCATTTCCAAAGATAGTGAAGAAGCTGGTTGATCGGGAGTGGGAATCTCCTGAGGTGGGCCTCAAGGTTGCAAGAGCAATGGAAAAATTATATCCCTTGCTGGAGAAGGCCTTGGAGTCATGGAGAATCCCCAAGGTGGATGCAGGAGAGGCAGTGATTATCAAGAAGACAACAATTCCAGTATCGGGGGCAGTGGCACTTAAAGATGTCCAAGATCAGTTACTGGAGATTCTGCTCAAGAGACTGTTTGAGGTTTCAGCTTTGAGTCTTTGGGCAGCAGTGTGCAGAAGGTTGATGCCGAGAGCCTGCCTATGCTGGGTGCAGAAGGTACAGAACAAGTAGTCAGGGTCAGCAACTGAGTCAACACAAGTGCCCTGTTTGCAAGCAGGAATGGCCTATGTGGCCAATGCTCTTTATGACATGATCCAGACATCCGCCAGGAATATGGTCCTTGCAGTGGATGTTCCTGTGGCTGAGAAATTGGTCATCAGATGTGTGGTCCAAAGCAAAGCTGTTGAATCTCCCTTTTAAGGGGAAACTCCTCTTTGGGGAGGACTTGGAGAAGCTCATAAAGCAGTTGGGGGAGACAAAGGGTAATAAGTTACCTGGGAACAGAAAGGGCAGTCAGAAGCCTTTTCTGCCACAAGCTTGTTTTCAGGAAGCACGAAGGTTTTGTGCGGGCAGGAGCTCAGGATCAACATCGCAGAAGCAGGGTCTTGGTAGACAGACGTCCTTTTGCAGTCAGTGCAGACCCCCAAGAGATGGTGGTTCTCAAGGGGCAATGGAAGCAAGATTGGGCATTTAATGCATGTTGGTCTGCTCCTTCCTAGAGGCTATTGGAGGAAGGCTGTCCTTTTTTTATGAGGGGTAAACCAGAATCTCATTGGACAGGTGGGTCCTTAGGATGATAAGAGACAGATGTGCCTTAGAATTTTCTCATCTGCTCAGGGATGCCTTTGCAGTTTCCTGCTGTGACTCCCTGTGCAAGTGAGAGGTGGTATGGGAGACTCTTCACCGGGTGTAACTCCTGCATTCCATTGTAGCAGCACCCCCTTAGGAGAAGGGGCAGGGAACGTATTCAGTATACTTCATGATGCTGAAGAAGGAAGGGATTTTTGACCCATTCTCGAACTGCTAAAGGTCAGTGCTGTGTTTTTGGATGGATACATTGCACACAGTGATAGTGGCAGTGTGCAAAGGGGAATTTCTGGCATTGTTGGATTTGACAGAAGTCTATCTGCATATTCCCATCAGCATCAACGATTCCTGAGGTTTATGGTTCTGGGATAACATTTTCAATTTTGAGTTCTTCCTTTTGTGTTGGTGACAGCACCATGCACGTTCACAAAAGTGATGGTGTTAGTAGTGGCAGCCCTCAGGAAGGAAGGTATTCTGGTGCACCCATACCTGGATAACTGGCTGATCTGAGCAAATTCGGAGCCAGAGTGTCATTGCTCAGTCCAGTGGATTCTGCAGATGCTGGAGTCATTGGGCTGGATGAAAAATTAAGCAAAGAGTCATCTGGAGGCAGCCCTGTCATTGGAGTATCTGGGGCCATGCTTTGATACCCAGATGGGGAAGGTTTTCCTGACTGTGGAGAGAGTCAACAAGTTGCAAGCTCAGATACTTCGATTGCTACACCTGTTGTTGCCCAGGGTCTGGGATTACTTGCAGGTCCTGGGTTCCATGGCGTCTATACTGGATTTAGTTTCTTGGGCCTTTGCGCCTATGTGTCCACTGCAGGGGGCACTATTGTCCCGGTAGGATCCGCTGTCAGAAGATTTTCAGCTTCCTTTGCTGTTGTCAATGGATGCCAGGTCCCATCTCTCATGGTGGCTGTCTCAGCACAATCTGGAGAAAGGGATGTATCTGGAGGTCCACGACTGGGTACTGATGAACATGATTGCCAGCCTTTCAGGCTGGGGGTGTTTTGTCAAGGAAATCTGCCCAGGGCCAGTGACTGCTGAAAGAAGCAGCCTGGTCAATCAATCGGTTGAAGACCAGGGTGGTACACAAAGCCTTGCTGGCCTTTCTCCCACTCATTCACAATAAGTCAGTGCAAGTGTGTTATGATTATGAGGTGTTGGAGTAGATTCTTGGGTACTGTGGTGATGGCCACTCCCATGGGGAGGAGCCCCATGAGGAACCGCAGTACTAGGCTAGACTCTTATACACACAAAACAGAGAAGTTGTATTTATTGTACAGCTCGATGGTACTGCCAAGGGAGCAGGCAGAGGGGAAGGTAACCCAGTGAAGTAGTCCAGGGGGTCCTCAGCAGAGGAGACCAGTCTCATACTCGAGTAGGATAGATAGTGCAGCGTAGCAGGGACAGGACCCAGATGTAGATCCAGAGCGCTGAATCTGAAGATGAGACAGACTGAAAGGGTTAGTACTCACTGAAGCAGAAGCTGTATTGATGAAGGTCCTGGCAGACAGAAATTGTTCAGTGGCAGGCACCAGATAGGGAGAGCAGGCCCTTGAGGAACGAGTACCCAGTATCCCAAGATAGGTACCTGAAATAGAGTAGAAGAGCCCCCGAGGAGCGGGTACACAGGTTAGTTAAGAATTACCCCAAAGGGCAGAGAGAGCTTCCTGCAGCAGCTGGGCAGAGCAGCTTAGACCGGAGGCAATCCAATCCTTGCTAACTCACATCATTAGCAAACGAAGGGCATGCTAAATACCAGGATGTGATGAAGTCACTCGGAAGGGACGCCCCCGAGGTTCCTGACATGCCGTGAATAAAGACATTGGTGGCATGTACACACACACCCTAGGAGGCCCTCAGGAAAATCATGGCAAACACCTTCGCCATTGCCGTTTCGGGGACTCCAGAGAGAGTGGCATGAAGAAGCAGCAGCAGCCATCTTCCCAAGGTTTGAGGAGAGAGAAGGAAGAAAGGTGAGGCACAGAGGTTGAAGCCATCTGAGACCTACGGATGCAACAGTACCCCCCTTCAAAGGGCCCTCTCCAGACCCCCTACCTGGTCTTGGTTTTTGAGGATGCGATCAATGAAATTGACGAAGCATCTCTTTGTCCATGATGTTAGCCAATGGTTCCCAAGAGTTTTCTTCTGGTCCATTTCCCCTACCATGACAGGAGGTATTCCCAATCTCTGTCTCTCTTCCTTACATCAAGGATGGCATCAACTTTATACTCGATGTCTTCTTCTGCATCAACTGGGGTAGGTTCAGGTGTCTTGGTGGAAAACTCGCTAAGAACAAGCAGTTTCAGCAGCAAAACATGGAATGCATTGTGAATCCGCATAGCTGGAGGGAGTCTCAGACTATAAGTGACTGAGCCCAACTGTCGGAGAATAGGAAAGGGTCCATCAAAGCGTGAAGCAAATCGAGCACATAGAAGCTTAAGTCTCAGATGTTTAGTAGAAAGCCAAACTTTATCACCAGGCTGGAATTTCAGGTGCCTTGCTTCGGTGAGCGTCATAGCCTTTCTTTGTTCTTTGTCCTGCTTTTTGGAGCATCTCTTTAGTCTTTCTCCAGAGCTGCTGTATATTTTTGGCAGTAGATTGTGCTGCCGGGGATGACACAGAAAGTGGAAGTGGTAAAGGTGGTAAAGGTTTTCGTCTGGGGAGGAGCGGGCAATTAAAGACACTACCTCGAGAGAATTCCAGCTGAGACTCGCCGAAAGCAATTACCTGAAAATTGGAAGGGGTGAGGAGATTCCCGGCCCCTGGAGTATTGCCTGAGATCCATTTGCGCTGATGTCATCAAAGGGGACTGGCGATCCTATAAAAGCCAGCCCCCTTCGGCGCCTTTCGGTGGAGGAGCGGGTAATTAAAGACACTACCTCGAGAGAATTCTGGCTGAGACTCGCCGAAAGCAATTACCTGAACATTGGAAGGGGTGAGGAGATTGCCGGCCCCTGGAGTATTGCTGAGATCCATTTGCATTGACATCATCAAAGGGGGACTGGCGTTCCTATAAAAGCCACCCCCTTTGGCACTTGCCACCGAAGCCACGCGCCCCAAAGGGGTGAGTGACTTTGTTTTGAAATCTCAGTGTGGGAAAGAGCATAATGCCCGAGCTACTATGCTACAAAAGTAATTACTTAATTAACTTGATTTCTAATGCTCCTAACCCACCCAGGATAGGATTTGATTATTAGAAGACAACAGAGAGAGAGAAACTTGGTATTAAATATTTAATTCAATATTAGTTATGCCTCATACAAAAAGGAAGGTGAAGATAAGAGAGGTAACAACGTCCTCTCCTCTATCCGAACCGGTCCAAATGCAGATACCAACATTTTTCTCACCGGCTACTAGTAAGCAACCGGTGACAGGGGCCATTGAAGATAAAGGCATAGAGCGGATGCCTGATCTTCCAGCTGAAACATCACTTAGCCCTGGAGCCCCGAGTACCCCTCCCCCGCCACAAATATATTTAGCTGACACTATACAACTATCTACTCCTATAAAAGTGGGCAACGGAGACGACCTTGCTAAAATGGGGAAATGGGAATCAGTAACTGAGATGAAATTACTGCCTGTTAAACCAAACGAGATAACATTGGAGTCTTTATGGTCAGCTATCACATCTCTTGAAACTGCAATAATAAAATTAATGAAGCAAACACCTGATTCAAATCTTCAATCAAAAAATATAGAATCTTCTATTGAAAGGATAGACAAAGAAAAAGGAATGATGGAGAAAAGAATAAGTGCATTAGAAACCTGCCACCAAAGATTTACAAAAACTGAAATACTTCATAACAAAAGATTGGAAATGATTGAAAACTCACAAAAATATCTAAATCTAAGAGTATTGAACTTTCCTAAACTTAAATTGGTGTCACCTTTAGATATGTTTAAGGAATATTTAATTTACGTATTGAATTGGCCTCAACAATCTATGCCTACCATATCTAAAATATATTATGTTGTTACTAGGGGTAATACAGCAGAAGATAATAAAGTAGAAGAATCATCATTAGATCTATCCGAAGTAAAAGAAGCTACTGTACAAACAAAGATTGATATTAGAAAACATTGCATGTTTCTTTTGTATTTGCAACTGATAGAGATACTGTGTTTAGACTATGAGGAAAAGAACAGAAAATTTCCATGGAGGGAAGGTATAGGTTTATCATGATCTTTCCAGAATGACACAGTTGAGGAGGAAAACATTTTTGGAGGTAAGATCAGAAGTGGAAAATAAAGGTGGAAAAATGACTGTAAAATATCCATGTAAATGCAAAATATGGAGAAATAGTCAGAAATATGTTTATTTCGAAGTCACACAATTACAAACATTTCTTGACTCTCACCCCCATGAAAATTAGCAATAGGTGCGAGAAAAATATGGAAATAATCTAGGTGGAGTCTTCTATTTCAATTGTATAGGGGGGATTCCCTTGTTTTGCTTTACACTGCTAAATTTTCCTTTCCTTATCCTGGAGCATAGTTACTTGATTTCTTTAAAAAGTTACAGATGATAGTTTAAATACTGTGTAAGAAATTACTTAATAAATATGAGAATCTGTACATTGTAATTCTCTTTTCTTGCAAATATTGTAAAACTGCATAAATAAAAAATTAATTTAAAAAAAAAAAGGTTTTCATCCGTAGACCACTTCAAATGGAGTAGATCCAGTAGATGATGCTGGATGTGAATTGATGTCAAATTCAGCCCAGGGCAACAGTTCAGCCCAGTCATTCTGTCATGAACCAACATAGGCGCGGAGGAACTATTTGAGAGTTCTATTCATTCTCTCAGTTTGGCTATTCGACTGAGGATGATACACAGAGGTGA
Organism: Rhinatrema bivittatum; assembly: GCF_901001135.1. Lineage (NCBI taxonomy): Eukaryota > Metazoa > Chordata > Amphibia > Gymnophiona > Rhinatrematidae > Rhinatrema > Rhinatrema bivittatum. The sequence continues at coordinate 399,503,077 of NC_042616.1, forward strand.
AGTCAAGTGTGATGTCAATTTTCTTACACAAGGCTTTCCAGAACTTAGCTGTAAATTGAGCTCCTCTGTCAGAAACAATATGTTTAGGCATGCCATGTAGGTGAAAGATGTGATTGATGAATAGATTAGCAAGTTTCATGGCTGATGGAAAGCCAGGGAGAGCCACAAAGTAAGCCATCTTCGAAAATCAGTCCACTGTAACCCAAATGGTATTGTTACCTCCAGAAAGTGGCAGTTCCACCACAAAATCTGTTGCAATATGGCCAGGGCTCATCTGGTGCTGGCAAGGGTTGAAGCAGGCCCCAAGGATGTCCGGGCAGAGGTTTCTGTCTGGCACAATTGGAACAGGAGGCTACGTAAGCTAGAGTGTCTTCCTTCATGGTAGGCCACCAATAGTACTTTTGTAGCTTGGCCATTGTTCGCCGTTGACCAGGGTATCTGGCCAGTTTTGAATCATGATCCCAACTTAGCAATTTCTTTCTTAGATTGCAAGGTACAATGGTCTTGCCCGGGGGTACTGGATGTGTAGCTGAGAGGACCACTCTCTTCGGGTCAATAATATCCTGGGGTTCATCGGGTACGTCCTCTGAGAGGAAAGATTGAGATAATGCGTCTGCAAAAAGTCAAAACTGTTGAAGAACAGGGACCATGTTGCCTGTCTATGGTCGAGGCGTTGAGCGTGATGGAGGTACTCCAGATTTTTGTGATCAGTGTAAACAGTAATCTGATGTTGTGCACCCTCAAGTCAGGGGCGCCATTCTTTAAATGCCATTTTTATTGCCAACAGTTCGTTATCCCCAAATGCCGTAGTTCTTCCTTGCTGGTGAGAAGTGTCGGGAGAAGAATGAGCAGGGGTGCAAGATCTTTGAATCACCGGTCTGGCTTAGCATGGCCCCTACACCTACATCAGAGGCATCGACTTCCACAATGAAGGGTCGAGTAGGGTCCGGATGGCGGACACATGGTTTGCTTTGAAAGGCGTCTTTTAACGTTTAACGTCACAGCTTCCATAGACCAAGTAGCAGCATTGGCTCCCTTCTTAGTCATTGCTGTTAATGGAACAGTCAACAACGAGTAATTTTTAATAAAGGTCCTATAGGAATTGGTAAATCCCAAAAATTATCTTAGAGCTTTTAGGCCCGTGGACTGTGGCCATTTTTGAATACTCTCAAGTTTCTGAGGGCCATTTGGAAACCATTGTTTGAGACAATGTAACCTAAGAAGAGCACGGATTCTTTATAAAATTCCCATTTAGACAATTTGGCGTACAAGCGGTTCCGCAAAGTCTCTGCAGAACTCTTTTGACATCTTCCTGATGGGATTGCAGGTCCTGAGAAAATATCAAGATGTCATCCAAGTAGACAATGATACATTGGTAGAGTAAATCATGCAGAATATTGTTCATCATGTTTTGGAACACAGCCGGGGCGTTGCACAAGCCGAAGGGCATCACCAGTATTCAAATTGTCCATCCCAGGTATTAAAAGCTGTCTTCCATTCATCACCAGAGCGGATATGAACTAAATGATATGCTCCTTTGAGGACAAGCTTGGAGAATATCTTGGCTCCCTGTAACCTATTAAATAGCTCCGAGACGAGTGGTAAAGGGTAGCGGTCCTTTTTGGTGATCTCATTCAGACCTCTGTAGTCAATGCACGAACATAACGTTCTGTCCTTTTTCCCCATAAAGAAATGTCCTGTGCCGGCAGGAGACTTAGAAGGTCTTATGAAGCCTTTCTGGAGATTCTCCTGGATGTATTCCGACATCGCCTTGTTCTCCACTATGGAGAGGGGGTAGACCCTTCCTTTGGGTGGTTCCGTATTTGGCTTCAAATTAATTGCGCATTCGTTTGAGCTGTGTGGAGGTAAGTCATCAGCAGCTTCTTTTGAGAATACATCTTGGTAAAATGCATATTGAGGCGGCAACCCAGGCAACAACGGGGTAGTTGGCAGGCATGGTATTGGAGAGACTTCCATTAAGCATTTGCCATGACAGTCTGGACCCCAACTTGAAAGCTCCAAAGTGGTCCAGTTGAATTGTGGCATGTGTTTCTGCAGCCACGGTAGCCCAAGTACCAAAGGGTGCATGGTCTTCTCTAGCACAAAGAAAGAAATATTCTCTGTATGAAGAGCACCAGTACGCAAGCTCACTGGTTCTGTAAGCAGAGTTACTTCACCCGGTAAGGGCTTTCCATGAATAGAGGACAATAGTAATGGAGGTGTCATAGTAGTGGTAGGGATCCGCAAATGTTCCACTAGATGTTTCAAAATGAAATTTCCCCCTGCCCCAGAGTCTACTAAGGAAAGCGTCTGATATTCCAAAGGCCTGCAGATTAAAGACACTGGAAGAGAGAGTGGAGGAGAGGGTGCAGTTAGACCTAAGAAGAGTCTTCCCACAGGACTTAGGTCTTAGAATCATCTCTCTTTAGAAGTCAAATGACTGCGCCCAATTGCCTTGGTACTTCTTCGCCAGCAACAGGCCCTGGGAGCGGAGGTCTAGGTACAGACTTGACATGAATCTCTCCCTGGAGTGGTCTTCTGGGACTCTTGACCTCTTGAACTTTGTTGCAAATTCAGCAATCAATCTTTGCTGCCAAGTTCATAAGTTCTGCTAAGGTCTCTGGCATCTCACGAGTCTCCAATTCATCTTTCAACAGAGAGTTCAGGCCTTCAAAAATAGGGTTTTCAGACACCTAGGGTCCCAATGTAATTCAGAAGCCAATGTCTTGAATTCAATGGTGAAGTCTGGTAAAATTTTGTTACCTTGTTTAAGATGAAGCAAAGCTGATCCTGCTATCGAGTACTGGGCAGGGTCATCAAATACTGACTTAAACAGTTCAAGAAATCCGGCAAGATCATTCAGGATAGGGTCATTGCGCTCCCACAGCGGTGAGGCCCAAGCCAGCGCTCTTCTGTCCAGGTATGAAAGGATATAGGTGGTCTTGGCATACGCTGTAGGGAAATAGTTAGGTTGCTGAGAAAAGTGCATTGAAAATTGATTAATAAATCCTCTACACTTCCAAACTTCACCCGCAAAGCGTGTTGGAGCAGAGAGAGGCACTGAAGACTTGACCATCACTTCTGGTGGTATAACTTCTTTACCTGCGGCAGCTGGTGTATTCATCTGTGCGTGTAACTGATTAAAGGCAATAGTCAAGTTGTCTAATGAATCCTGTTGTTTGGAGATTCACTGGGCCAGGCCCGGAATGGGCTGCAAAACGGTGAGCTGAGTCGAATCCATGGAGTTAGCAATCTGTTATGGTTATGAGGTGTTGGAGTGGATTCTTGGGTACTGCAGTGATGGCCACTCCCACGGGGAGGAGCCCCATGAGGAACTGTAGTACTAGACTAGACTTTTATACACGCAAACACAGAGAAGTTGTATTTATTGTACAGCTCGATGGTACTGCCCAGGGAGCGGGCAGCAGTGAAGGTAATCCAGTGAAGTAGTCCAGGGCTCCTCAGCAGAGAAGACCAGTCTCACACTCCAGTAGGATAGACAGTGCGGCGTAGCAGGGACAGGTCCCGGATGTAGATCCAGTGCGCTGAAGCTGAAGATGAAACAGACTGAAAGGGTTAGTACTCACTGAAGCATAAGCTGTATTGATGAATGTCCTGGCAGACAGAAGTTGTTCAGTGGCAGGCACCATATAGGGAGAGCAGGCCCTCGAGGAGCGAGTACCCATTATCCCAAGATAGGTACTTGAAATAGAGCAGAAGGGCCCCCGAGGAGCATGTACCCAGGTTAGTGCAGAATTACCCCGAAGGACAGAGAGAGCTTTCTGCGGCAGCTGGAAAGTGGCAGAGCAGCTTAGACCAAAGGCAATCCAATCCTTGCTAACTCACATTGTTAGCAAACGAAGGGCCGGCTAAATACCAGGATGTGATGACATCACTCGGAGGGGACGCCCCCGATGTACCCGCCATGACCTGGATAAAGACTTGGGTGGCGTGTGCACGTGCACCCTTGGAGGCCCTCAGGAAAATCATGGCGAACACCGTCGCCATTGCCGTTCTGGGGATGCCGGAGAGAGCAGCATGAAGACATAGCAGTAGCCATCTTCCCAAAGCTTGAGGAGAGAGAAGGAAAAAAGGTGTGGCACAGAGGTCGAAGCCTTCTGAGACCGATGAATGCAACAAAGTGTTCTCAGACAATGCAACAACAGTGGACTATATCAATCAACAGCGCAGCACAACGAGTTGGCTATTGGCTCAGGAGGTGCAGGTTCAGTTTGTGTGGGTGGAGAAATATCTGGTGAGATTAGTAGCTTCTCATGTCACAAGGGTGGGCAATGTGCAGGTGGACTTCCTCAGCAAACAGCATCTGGACCCGGGGGAATGGGAGTTGTCAGCAGAGGCCTCACTTTGCTGCAGGCAAAGTGGGGAAAACCAGTGATAGACCTCATGGCAACTCTGATAAATTCAAAGACATATCCAGCTCAGCTCACTGCTTCAATGGCAGGGTAGGAATGAAGAAAAGATGATTTATATTCAGACAATAACCAACAAGGACTGAACTGCACAGGCTAGGCAAACAAATAAGAGTGGGAGTAGCTTGCTTATTGCGGCAGTTACTACCCTGAATCAATTAAGCCTGTGTTTCACTTGGAATACATGTCCAGCGCAGCTCACTGCTTCAACGTCAGGGGGGGATGAAGAAAAGAGGATTAATATTCATACAACAACCAACAAGGACTGAATTGCACAAGCTGAGTAAACAAATAAGTGTGGGTGTAGCTTGCTTATTGCAGCGGTTACTACCCCTAACCAATTACGTTTGATACTTTACTTTCATACGACTCCAGCATTGTTCTCTGCATCAATGGCAGGGGGGAAGGAAATTGAAACCAAAAAGTTACCAATAAGGGCCAAGAGTAACAGACAGGGGCCCGTATTTTCAGATCAGGAGGATCGCTTCTCTCTAGCGGCTTGGCTTTTGAGAGGTGGAGACTCTGAAAGGCTATTTGGAGCCTGTGATTATGACTTTGCTTCAGGCATGGAGGCCTTCCACATCTTTGACTTATGTCCGAGTGTGGAGAGTATTTGAATCATGGTGTTTGCAGGACAAGCTGCAACCTTTGAAGGTGGACATTCCACAGATCCTGGCCTTTTTGCAGAGTGGTTTGGCTAAAGGTTTGGCCTATAATTCCCTTCAGGTCCAGGTAGCAGCCTTGGGTTTCCTTCACAGTAAGATTTGAGGAAGACTGTTGCCATCTCATCCAGATGTGGTTTATTTCTTAAAAGGAGCAAAACATTTGCATCCTCCTGTTCAGAAGATCTGTCCAGCATGAAATCTAAATTTGGTTCTTTGGGTGCTGTGAAGTCCTCCTTTTGACCCAATGCAAAGGGCATCTTTGAAAGATTTAACGCTGAAGGTTGCTTTCCTGGTGGCTATCTTATCAGCTAGGTGAATATCTGAGCTTCAGGCATTGTTGTGTAGGGACCCTTTCCTGTGTTTTTCGGAGAATAGAGTTTCCTTACATACAGTTCCTTCTTTTTTGCCTAAGGTGGCATCTTCCTTTTACCTTAATCAGGTTGTTGAGCTGCTGGCCTTTCCAAATTTGCCCACTGATGATACGATGGTGAAAGAGTTTCGCTTACTGGATATGCGTCGGATTCTTTTGCGATATCTCAAGGTGTCAAATGCCTTTTGGAGGTCTGATCATCTATTTGTCCTATTCAGTGGGGCAAGGAAAGGAAATAAGGCTTCCAAGGGCACTATTGCTCGATGGTTGAAGGCGACGAAAGCTTCTGCTTATATCTGTAAAGTCAGTACCAGTCAGTCAGTCAGTACCGGAGGGTTTGAGAGCGCATTCCACTAGGGCGTAGGCAACCTCTTGGGCAGAGTGTTAATTACTTCCTCCCAACAGATTTGTTGAGTGGTGAAGTGGTCTTCTCTTCACACTTTTACAAGACATTACAGCTTGGATTTGCGGGCACCAGAGGAGGCGGCTTTTAGGGAAAGTATATTGTGTGCGGGTCCTTCAAGTTCCCACCCAGGATAGAGGGGCTTGGGTACATCCCAAGGGTATGAACAGGAAAGGAAAATTGGTTCTTATCTATTAATTTTCATTCCTGAAGTACTATGGATCAGTCCAGAGACCCATCCCCTTCTGTTCAAAAAACTTCCTTGCTTCTAGATGTTGCAGTGCTGGTAGTTGATATGCTCAGAAAAAGGAATGGTTGTACTTAGTTGTGTATGTATTATCTGTTCAGTCAAGAGGGCCTAGTTTTTTTGCAGGGGACTCCAACTTTATTCTCTGTTTGCCCTATCCTTTATTGGTGGGGGGGGGGGGGGGGGGTCCTTACATAGTCATCTTGGCTTGGGTACAGGCCAATACTGAGGGATTGCAGGTGGCACTCTCGGTTTTGAAGCAGTGCCTCAAGGTTTTGTTCTCTGCCTCCATCTGCTGGTAGGGATGCATAAACCCACTCATCTGGACTGTACTTCAGGAACAAAAATTAGCAGGTAAGAACCAACTTCCCTGTTCTAGCCATGTCTACTGGCTGGCTGCTCTATAGTTTGTATCAATTCCAACCAGTATACCTGTTGGTCTCCCATTGATTTCTATGAGTCCATTGACTTTAATAGCTCATATAAATTATGTACTTCAAAACACATGAAATGAATAGGATTTGCTTAATTGGGGGTTCCTATCCATTTGTTTCAGAGACCCTGAAAGAAAGAAATTGGATCCAATTCATTTTGGGATACCCATTCATTTTAAACAAATGTACATCCTTAGTCTGAATTCTAAGGACTTCTTGCATGGCTGCTCCATCCTTGAGCAATTATATGTTATAAATAGATTAGTAAACCACATGCAGGAATATTTTGTGTTGCAAATCAGCCATGCAAAATATTGTAACTGATAGTGCAGTTTGAGGAATAAGTGAAAAATAAACTAATGAGCTCATTATCCCCCTATTTGCTTAATACTAATAGACTGAATATTATCTTTTTTTTATTGGGTTTGCTTTCAGTTTTGTTGTGTTTGGTTTCAGTTTTGCAGATCTTAAAACAATATAAATATTTTCCAGTAGTGGAAACTAAGACAATAGATAGTGTTATATTTAATAATACTTTTATTTCTTACAGACATTTTCTCTGTTGTGAGGCCTGCTTTGTGTCTAGAAATGCTTCTGATTCATGTAATGTTTCCAGATACAGCAAAAGATAATAGAATATATGCAGTAAAGAAAGTTTTTTTGTTTGCTACTTCACAATGTACTGAAGGCTAAATTATAAATGAAAAATAATTCAACCTCTGACAATGCCTTCTGTGCTAACTTTCATAGAATGTACATCCATTGAAATTGCTTTCAATCATATTTTTGGGTTCATCAGTTTAAAAAAAAAGCCAACTGCAAGATTTAAGGCATTAATGGAAGACAATCAAAATTCAAAACAGAATTTATTCTCAGCTATGTTTCAGTCAAGCCAGGTAACCTGCTGCTATTTCAATTGAAGACATTATAATTTAATATATGTTTTTTAAAAACAAATTTCTGTTATCCATCATCATTATCTTTGTGATATTCAAAGACAAAATTACATGTTCCATCTTACAACATGTTCAATTAAGAACATAAAAACATAAGAAATTGCCATAGTAATAGCAGTAATAACAGTGGCTATTCCCTAAGTCAGCTTGATTAATAGCAATTAATGGACTTCTCCTCCAAGAACTTATTAAAACCTTTTTTAAACCTGGTTACACTAACTTCATTAACCACATACTCTGGAAACAAATTCCAAAGCTTAATTGTGTGATGTGTGAAAAAAATAGTTTATCTGATTAGTTTTAAATGTGCTACTTGCTAACTTCATGGAGTGCCCCCTAGTCCTTCTATTAAAGGAAAGAGTAAATAAATGATTCGCATTTACCCATTCTAAGCCTCTCATGATTTTAAAGACCTCCATCATATCCCTCCTCAGGCGTCTGTTTTCTAAACTGAACAGCCCTAACCTCTTTAGCCTTTCCTCATAAGGGAGCTGTTCCATCTCCTTTATCATTTTGGTTGCTCTTCTCTGTACCTTATCCTCTGCAACTATATCATTTTTGAGATGCAGCAACCAGAACTGTACATAGTACTCTACTCAATGGAGTGATACACCATGGAGCGATACAGAGGCATTATGACATTTTCCGTTTTATTCACCATTCCCTTCCTAATAATTCCTAACATTTTATTTGATTTTTTTGTCTGCATGTTATAAAACAATCTGATCCTTGCCTGTCTGTAGCAGTCCCATGGCTTGGCAATGACTGCCGGCAGCGGCGGCAGTGGCTCTCTCAGAGAGGAGTATGATGTCAGGTGTGCTCCATTTTGGCACCTCTTTCCCACCATGCTGAATGTCCCTGCTGTAAATCTCCATAGACCAGATCAGGGGCAGTCAATATTTAATCAGCATCTTCCTGAAGTTCTTCGCCTGGCAACAGGCTGTGCTGATTGTCCTGTTCCTTGTATTCCCCTCGCTCCCTGGCCTTGCCTTGTGAGTTCCTCTTGTGTGTGAGTTCTGTTCTTCGGCTTCCTTTTATTTCTTTGAACTATTGCTAGACTCTGGACTCTGATTGTTTGCTGCCTGCCTCAACCCCTTGCTGGACTCTGGACTTGGATTGTTTTGCTGCCCGCCCAAACACTCTGTCTGATTTTGGATGAGATCTTCTACCGCTCATTCTGGTCAACGGTTTGACTCTGGTCAAGGATTGCTTACTTACAGGCTCTTCTCAGTCATATTTCAAGGTAAGACTGTTAGTTTCTTCCTTTGGATCCATAAAAATTCCGAGGCCCTGGATCTGGTAGATCTAACAGCCTCACAGGTCATTCCTGGCTTGGCAATCCGGGTACAGCAACAGCAAGGAGTTCTGGATCAAGTGACGGTGGTTAAGAACATAAGAAACATAAGAACATAAGAAATTGCCATGCTGGGTCAGACCAAAGGTCCATCAAGCCCAGTATCCTGCCCCCAACAGAGACCAAAACCAGGCCACAAGAACCTGGCAACCACCCAAACATCAAGAAGAACCCATGCTACTGATGCAATTAATAGCAGTGGCTATTCCCCAAGTATAATTGATTAATAGCCATTAATGGACTTCTCCTCCAAGAACTTATCCAAATCTTTTTTGAACCCAGCTACACTAACCGCACTAACCACATCCTCTGGCAACAAATTCCAGAGCTTTATTGTGCGTTGAGTGAAAAATAATTTTCTCCGATTAGTCTTAAATGTGCTACTTGCTAACTTCATGGAATGCCCCCTAGTCCTTCTATTATTCAAAAGTGTAAATAACTGAGTCACATCTACTCGTTCAAGACCTCTCATGATCTTAAAGACCTCTATCATATCCCACCTCAGCCGTCTCTTCTCCAAGCTGAAAAGTCCTAACCTCTTTAGTCTTTCCTCATAGGGGAGCTGTTCCATTCCCCTTATCATTTTGGTAGCCCTTCTCTGCACCTTCTCCATCGCAATTATATCTTTTTTGAGATGCGGCGACCAGAATTGTACACAGTATTCAAGGTGCGGTCTCACCATGGAGCGATACAGAGGCATTATGACATTTTCTGTTCTATTAACCATTCCCTTCCTAATAATTCCTAACATTCTATTTGCTTTTTTGACTGCTGCAGCACACTGAGCCGACAATTTTAAAGTATTATCCACTATGATGCCTAGATCTTTTTCCTGGGTGGTAGCTCCTAATATGGAACCTAACATCGTGTAACTACAGCAAGGATTATTTTTCCCTATATGGTTCTTGAAAGACTTGGGCCCAAATGGATGCACTTGCCATAGCCGCCCCAGCATTGAATCCTCCCAGTTCATCCACCAGTACAGTTCAACTGTCCCTCCTCCTTGTTTCAATGGGGATCCTCGACAATGCAGAGGATTTATCAACCAGTGTAAAATGCACTTTTCACTTCAGGCACCACAATTTCCCACTGACAAAACAAATGTTACTTTTAACTTTTCTTTACTAGAGGGTTCAGCTGTAGCCTGGGCATCCCCACTTTGGGAATGAGATGATCCTTTATTGGATAATTTGGACCGGTTTCTTCAAACTTTTGGTTGGTTTTTGATGAGCCAGGACATTCGGCTTCTGTAGCATCTGACTTATTACAAGTTCATCAGGGGTCTCACTCCATTGGAGAATATGCTGATCAGTTTCTTATGTTGGCCACTGAACTTCAAAGGGGAGAGGATAGTCTTATAGCCATATTCCACCAAGGACTATCAGAATCCATAAATGATGAGTTGGCTGGACAAGAACCGCCAGATTCTTTAGAATAATTAATCCGGCTTGCAATTCACCTGGACCTTTGCTTTCAGGAAACGCCTCGAGAGAGAGCCTCCCTTCGCCATTCAGTGCAATTAGCCCCTACATTTCAATGACCGGTTCTCCCCACCAAACCTCAAGAATCACAGCCCTTCTCTGATGAACCCATGCAACTAGACCGAGTCAGGATGTCGCCTGAAGAACAGTAGTGACATCGGCAACATAATCTTTGTCTATATTGTGCGGGAGTTGGTCATTATGTGGCTTCCAGTACCTTGAAATCAGGAAACTCTCTGACCTAGGGTTGGTAGGAAAGGCCACCCTGGGTCATTCAGCTTCCTCTCAACAGATTCTAATTCCTGCAAGTCTTTCCATGAATAAGAACCTGATACATCTTCAAGCCTTCCTAGACACAGGGGCAGCTGGAAACTTCATTGAAGAAAGTATTGTACAACAGTACCAAATTCCCATGGAACCTCTGAGAGTTGCTCTTATGGTATCTTCAGTTTCAGGGGAACCCCTGGTAGAAAGGATCTCCCAAATCACAATATCTTTGACTATGATTACTGGTCTTTTACATCAAGAAAGTATCTGGCTATATATGCTACCTTCTGCAGTCAATCAGATAATTTAAGGACTACCGTGGTTAATATTACACCAACCTCACATTGACTGGAGTTCCTTACAATTGGCTAAATGGAGCTCAAAATGTCAAGATGATTCTTTGATTCAAGTAAGGATACCAACACTCAACATTCAGCGTTCAATTCCAACAGTTCCCAGGTTATGCACCCCATACGTAGAATTTGCTGATGTCTTTAGTAAACAGTGAGCTGAGACATTACCGAACATCGAGATTATGATTGTACAATCAAATTACTTCCAGGGAAAATGCCCCCTCGGTGAAGAGTATACTCACTATCAATTCCAGAAACAGAGACTATGAATCAATATATTCAAAATAACTTTTCCAGAGGATTCATCTGTCCGTTTTCATCCCCGGCTGGACCTGGGTTCTTTTTTGTTGGAAAAAAAGTGGGGTCTCTACAATCTTGTATCAACTACCAAGGTCTGAATGCCACTGTTATTCCCTAACACTCATCATAGAGCTCTTTGATCGACTCAGGGGAGCACAGATATTTACTAAATTAGATTTACGGGGAGTTTATAATCTGATTCTTATTTAAGAAAGAGATGAATGGAAAACTGCTTTCAACACATGCGATGGCCACTATGAATATTTAGTTATACAATTTGGATTATGCAGTGCTCCAGCCGTATTTCAAGCTAGGGTAAATGACATATTTTGAGATCTTTTATATTCACATGTTGTTGTATATTTAAATGATATTCTTATTTTTTCCAAGGCTTTAAACCAACATCAAGACCATGTACAACAAGTTCTTCAGAATCTGCATGAATATAAATTATACACCAAGTTAGAGAAATGTGTCTTTCATCAAGAAGAATTACCTTTCTTGAGATATATAATTTCCAGAACCAGATGACGGATGGATCCTGAAAAGCTCAAGTCAATCCTAGGCTGGCCTCAACCAATGGGCCTCAAGGAGTTACAACATTTCCTAGGATTTTCTATTTATTACCATCAATTCATCCATGGATATTCCTGATTGGTAGCTCCACTTACATCCTTGACCTGAAAAGGGGCCGATGTATATAATTGGACCCCAGAAGCAATTCAAGTCTTCCAACAATTAAGAGAAGAGTTCATCAAGGATCCCTGTTTGCGATATCGGGATCCTACCAGACCATTCATTATCAAAGTAGATGCTTCCTCTGTAGGAGTCAAAACAATTCTGTTACAACCAGATGCAGCTGAGAAATTAATTACTTGTGCTTATTTCTTGGAAATTTTTTCTCCTACTGAAAAGAATTATTACATATGTGACCGAGAGCTTCTTGCCATTAAGCTAGCATTAGAAGAATAGCATCATTTACTGGAGGGAGCAAAACATACTGTTACAATCTACACTGACCATAAGAACTTGGCATATCTTTCTCATGCCCAATGCCTCAATCCCCAATAAGCCCGATGAGCTCTATTTTTTAGCCATTTTGACTTTAATTTGCACTTTCATCTAGCAGAGAAGAATCAAGGGGCAAACACTCTGTCCAGAAGTTTTATCCTTATGAAACCCCTGACATACCTCGTCACATTATAGAATCAGCTCGGATCATGGTCACCTCAACTTTCACGTTTCCAGTGGGGAAGACAGTTGACCCCAAATGTTTACAAGAATGAGTCCTCTGATAGGCCCATGATTCTTGTTTTCCAGTACATCCAGTTCTTCAACGAACTAAGGAACTTCTCTCCTGACACTATTGGTGGTCACAGTGGGAGAGTGACACCAGACAATATTTGGAATTCTGTCCTGCTTGTGCAGCCCACAAAAGTTCCTGGACTCAACCTTGGGGTTTACGTCAACCACTACCAGTCCCTGAGAAACCTTGGACCCACATCGCCACCGACTTCATCACAGACCTGTCCTCTTCAGAAGGAAAAAATACAATTTGGGTAGTGGTAGACCACTTTTCAAAGATGGGCCATTTTGTTGCCCTCCTTGGACTACCATCTGGACCACAGTTTGCAGGATTTTTTGTGCAGCATGTTTTTCAAATCCATGGACTTACTCATCCCATCTTCTCTGATACAGGCGCTCAGTTTACTGCATATTTGTGGAAGGTCCTTTCTAATAAATTCGAAATTCAACTTGATTTTTCCTCAGGTTTTCATCCTCAGTTTAATGGACTGGCAGAGCAAATTAATCAATCACTTAAAACCTTTCTACGATGTTACATGAACCGGCTTCAGGACGATTGGTACTCTTTACTTTTATGGGCTGAGATGTGTCATAATACCCATGTTAATTAGGTCACAGGGACATCAGCCTTTTATCTGGTCTTTGGCTGACATCCCTGAGTATCAATACCTGTTGCTACAATGTCATCATGCCCAGCTGTCAATCTCACTACTCAAGAACTACTCGAATTATGGCAGAATACTCATCAGCTTCTGGAGCAGGCCGTGGCTCGAGCTAAAAAAACAGGCAGATAGGAAGCGACAACCAGCACCACAGTTTCATCCAGGAGAATTGGTGTGGTTAAATACTAGCAATCTCCGATTACGAATGCCATCATTAAAATTTGCTCCTCAATTTGTGGGATCATTTTCAGTTGAGAGACAAATAGGAAATGTTACAAATAAACTCTGTCTACCTTCTACTCTTCAAATTCATGATGTATTCCACGTATCTCTCCTTAAGCCTGCAATTCTGTCTTGACAATTAGGAAGCCAAAACAATCTTCACCTACAATATTTGATGATGAAACATAGTATGAAGTAGATGAGATCTTGGATATTAGGAAAGGAAGAAAAGAAGTGCAATATCTGATCTCCTAGTGTTAAGGTTTTGAGGTGATGGAATGGATTCTTGGGTACTGTGGTGATGACCACGGCCACGGGGAAGAGCCCCATGAGGAACCACAGTACTAGGCTAGACTCGAGACACGCAAATATAGAGATTTGTCTTTTATTATACTGCTGAGTGATGCCACCAGAGGTGGCAGTAGTGAGGTGATCCAGCGGTAGCAGTCCAGGGACCTTCGGCAGAGGAGACCCATCTCACAATGATGGTACGGATGCAGGTCCCCAGTGAGAGCTGTAGATGAGACAGACTGACAATGTTAAATTACTCACTAACAGGCCGGAGCGCACTGTTAACCCGCTGTAGAGGCAAAAACTCATAATAATAATGTTTTAAAATATATCCAAGGCAAGAAACCTATGAGGGAGTTGATTAGATCTTTAGATAACCGAGGGGTTAAAGGGACTCTTAAGGAAGATAAGGCCATTGCAGAAAGACTAAATGAATTCTTTGCTTCTATGTTTACTAAAGAGGATTTTGGGGAGATAGTGGTTCCAAAGGTGGCTTACAAGGGTGATGAGTCAGATGAACTGAACCATATCACTGTGAATCTGGAAGATGTAGTAGATCAGATTGACATACTAAAGAGTAACAAATTACCTGGACCAGATGGTATGCACCCCAAGGTTTGGAAGGAACTAAAAAATAAAATTTCAGATCCTTTAGTTAAAATTTGAAACCTATCATTAAAATCATCCATTGCATCTGAAGACTGGAGGATTAAAAAGGGCTCCAGGGGTAATCCTGGAAACTATAGACCAGTGAGTCTGACTTCAGTGCTAGGAAAAATAGTTAAAACTACTCTAAAGATCAAAATCTCAGAACATTAAAAAAGATATGGTTTAATGGAACACAGTCAGCATAGATTTACTCAAAGGAAGTCTTGCCTCATAAATCTCCTTCATTTTTTTGAGGGGGTTAATAAAGGTGAGCTGGTAGATATAGTGCATTTGGATTTTCAGAAGGCATTTGACAAGTCCCTCATGAAAGACTTCTAAGAAGACTAAAAAGTCATGTGATAGGAGGCTATGTCCTTTTATGAATTTCCAACTGGTTAAAAGACCGGAAACAAAGAGTAAGATGACATGGTCAATTATCTCAGTGGAAAAGGATAAAATGTAGAATGCCTTAGGGATGTGTATTTAGACCAGTGATTTTGAATGTATTTATAAATGATCTAGAAAGGAATACGATGAGTGAGATAATCAAATTTGTGGGTGAAACAAAATTATTCAGAGTAGTTAAATCACAAACGGACTGTGATACATTACAGGAGGACCTTGCAAGACTGGAAGACTGGACATCCAAATGGCAGATGAAATTTAATATGGACAAGTGGAACATGATGCATATAGGGAAAAATAACTTATGCTGTAGTTACATGATGTTAGGTTCCATATTAGGAGATACCGCCCAGGAAAAAGATCTAGGCATCATAGCGGATACTTTGAAATTTTTGGCTCAGTGTGCAGTTGCAGTGTTATGATTTTTGTGGATCCAATGGAAGAAACTAACAGTCTTATCTTGAAATTGGACCAAGCAGAGCCAGTAAGTGAGCGAGCCACTGACCAGGATGAGCAGTAGAAG
Organism: Rhinatrema bivittatum; assembly: GCF_901001135.1. NCBI lineage: Eukaryota > Metazoa > Chordata > Amphibia > Gymnophiona > Rhinatrematidae > Rhinatrema > Rhinatrema bivittatum. Next base: position 399,518,393 of record NC_042616.1, read on the forward strand.
GGCTTGTCTGAAATCAGAGAGTGTTGTGATGGGGAGCAAATAAATCCAAGTCCAGAAATGAGCAATGGGTTGAGGCAGGCAGCGAACAATCCAAGATAAGACTCCAGCAAAGGGTTAAGGCAGTCAGCAAACAATCCAAATCCAGAGTCCAGCAAGGGGTCAAGGCAGGAAGCAAACAATCCAAGTCCAAACTCAAGCAAGGGGTCGAGGAGTCAGCAAATAATCCAGCAATAGGTCAAAGTAACAAAAGGAAGCCCAAGGACAGAACTCACACACAAGAGGAACTCACAAGGCAGGACCAGGAGTGAGGGGAACACAAGAAGCAGGACAAACAGCACATTCCAAGTGAAGCAGCAAAGCATCTACTCACAAGCCTGTTGCTGAGGCGAAGAACTGCAGGAAGATGCCGCTTAAAAGTCAACTGCCCCGATCTCTTCTGTGGAGACTTCCAGCAGGGACATTCAGCATGGTAGGAAGGAGGGGCCAAAATGGAGGGCACCTGACATTGTACTCCTCCCTATGGGAACTGCCACTGCTGCCGACAGCAGTCATCACCAAGCCACGGGACCACTACAGCCTGGTTCCACTCTGGTTAAGGAGGAACCCATCCTTTCAGAAAAGTCTCCCTCATCCCCAAAAGGTTGTCCAGTTCCTTAGAAAACTGAATCCCGCTTCCCTACACCATCATCTCTTCCACGCACTGAGACTGTGGAGCTCCCCCTGCCTCTGAGGTCCTGCATGTGGAGCAGGCAGCATTACAGAGAATGCCAACCTGGACATTATGGAGTTCAGATTTCTACCTAAATTTCTAAATTTGACTTCCAGAACCTCCCTCCCACATTTTTCTATGTTGTTGATGCCCATATGTACTATGACAGCTGGCTCCAACCTAACACTGTCTATAATCCTATCTAGGTGACACATGAAGTCCACCAACTTCACACCAGGCAGGCAAGTTACCAGGAAGTCCTCATGTCCACCAGCCACCCAACTATCTACATTTCTAATAATTGAATCACCAACTATGATGGCTGACCTAACCCTACCTTCTTAGGCAGTAGCCCTGGGAGACTCATCCTCGCTGTGAGAGGACAAGGCATCCCTTGGAGAGCAAGTTCTTGCTACAGGATCACTTCCTGCTACACCAGGGTGATGCTTTTCAACTGGGAGACCTTTTTGATCCAAGGCAGCACCAGGGGTGCCAGACTGGATTTGGGACTTGGTTATTATGTCCATGAAGGTTTCATCAATGTACCTCTCTGTCTGCCTCAGCTCCTCCATGTCTGCCACTCTAGCCTCCAGAAATGTTTCTCTGAGACCCAGGAGTTTTTTGCACTGGGTGCACACAATCTCACCAGCGGGTAAAAAAATCATACATGTGACATTTGATGCAAAAGTCTGGAAAGCCCCCCTCTTGCTGCTTGACTGCTGCCTTCATCTTAATTTTGTTGAGTTGCTATTTAAGTTTAGGTTGCTAATGGAATTGGAATTAGAGTACTTACAATTTATAGGTGTATACACTAATTAATCTGCTAGTGTCCTACAAGGGGATGAATAAACTCTCAATAAGGGTTGGGGCAATAGTGTGATTTAGATAAGAGCCTAATTGATTTTTAATGGAAAGTGTCTTTTACCTGTCTGGGAGAGCAGATACTAGAATTAACTCACTCTGGCTTGCTTATTTTCTCAACAATCTCTAAAGATTATAGCATAGTATTTCACCTTTCTTGAAACTTTTTTAAGTCATAAGATTTCCAAAAGCTATACTTACTAATCTTCTTCAACCACCATTAAGTTGATCTTCACTCAAAGGATTGAGAGGTTTGAGATTCACATGCCTAATAGTGAATGCTTCCAGTCCTCTTCTACTGCAAAGGGTATGGGGCAACTGGAATCTGGGGCTGTAGAATTAAAAGCCTGGATTGATTGCTGTGACCTCTGGAGTCTTCTCCCAGGGGATGCTGGGAACAGTATGCAGATGAGCCATCTGGTCCTCTTCTACTGCAAAGGCTGAGGGACCTCTGGAAGTTGGGACTGTGGAGTTAGAAGCCTGGATCATTCACTGCGACCTCTGGAGTCCTCTCCCTTGGATGCTGGGAACAGTATGCAGGTGAGCCTTCCGGTCCTCTTTTACTACCAATGATAAGATTCATTATTTAAGATTCTATAAAACATGTTCTTTCTCATCATCTGGTTTTTTTTTAACTTAGTTTGTCTAACACTCCGAAAGGTGTCATTATAATCTTTTGGTCTTTCTTTGTCTTGACTAAGAGAAAAACCTGTTTTAAGGCACAAGCAATTGTAACTTCATTGCTCTCATTTTCATTGCAGGCTGTAAGTTTTAAAGTAAGATGAAAAACTATGGAACCAGATTGATAGCATGCCTTTTATCATGAGGCTTGCTAAATAATGAGCTGAACTTGGCATATTTTGAATCATAAACATAATAAAGCTGATTCTAATTTTGCATTAACTGAAGGACTGAAAGTCTGATTATTTTGTAATCATTTTAAACATCATATGGGGAAAGAACTTCTTACTCATGGACTGTAAAAACAGATCCATTGAAAAAAAGCCAGCTAGACAAGCAGTACAAACTCCCCATGGTCCTGCTGGATGGCCCTGCTGCTGCTAGTTAAAGGCATCTTCTTTATTGTTTCTGACAAGCATAGCAGTCAGATAACAGGTGTGAGAATCAGCTTTAGGGGGGAAAAACACTGTCAAATTATGCAGCATTGCTTTCTTTGTCAGTTTGACTGCATTTTTAGGCACCAAATGCATGTACAAAATCATGTTTCATTTTTTTTAAAATGCCTTTTTTTGTATTTTAAGGGGATATTATCTGACAATAAATTGTTGTATGTGTCAAATTCTGTCAAGTATTCTATTCAAGACCTAAGAGAAATTATATTTTAGTAAGCATAAGGCTCATATTTTTTTACCTTTAAGCTGCTAATATTGATATCTACTGATGTTCTGACAAGTTATATTAAGCAAATTTCACTAGGGTGTCTATTTACTAAGCCATGTTAAGATAGAAAATTAAAGACCTGTTTTAATGGAAATGATTCCCAATTATTTATTTATTTACTTGCTTATTTATTTATTTATTGTTTATCGTATTTATTAATTCTCCCTTACAACAAAGAGCTCTAGATGGTAACATGGGATATATTAAACTGCAGTACATGAGTACTGCAGTTTAGTAAACCCCATAACAGTCCTCAGAACATATATTGCAGCAGTCAGGGAAATTACAAACATTCACAACCACACCAATGCATAATAGAGGACTAGGGTATAATGTGTGATCATAGACCCAAGCCAAAATCTTTAAAGGAGCAAGTAGCCCCATGTTTGTGCACCTTCCCAACGTGACCAAAATCCATATGTCCTCAAAAAAGATGACCTCAAATGACTCCCTACCCAACTCAACATAACCCTCTTACCCATCCCGATAAAGTTATTCAAAAAGTTATTCAAAAACCCTTACCTTATCTCAGACCCTGCCCCCACCCAAACATTCCCCTTTCCCAGATGTCCTCCCAACTGAGACCAACTGAGGACTTCATGGGCAGGAGCAATGCCAAATTATTCCTGCCCCACCAACACTGAAATTCAACGTTTTCATGGCTGACCCATGAATTCTCTTTGCCTCTCCTGCTCTATGGGTCAGCCAAGGATATTTTAAATTTTGATTCCAAGGAGACAGGAGTGACTCGGCATTGTTTCTGCAACTGTTTGGAATGGGACAGGGATTCCCAATAACTCTGTACATGGGATCTTAGAGGTAGAACTGTTACCCTGGAGCAGATGAAAGAAATACAAGAGGGTCAGATTTTTGTGGTGGGGCACAGGGATTTTAGTCACAGGTGGGGGTGGGGGTGCAGGGGAGACTGTGAACTCAGAGCTATATATCCATTTAACTACAGTATCTTAGAATATCCTGAGAGCTTTGACAGAATCATTAGCTTGCTGATGCTTTTGAGGTAAAAGTTAACTCTACCTCTTGAGGAGTGGCTAATTTTCAACGTCAAAAGCCAGTTTGCAAAGTTTATTATGATCTGTATTACTGCTATTTAAAATTGATAATCTGTTTTTTTATATCTGCATGTGAAGCAGCTCATTAATATTTTATTAGTGTTTGATATTTATTTGCAATATCTGCAGTGTTCATGGGAGCATTACTGATTGCATGGGATAACAAGCGTTACTGCATTATTGTAGCTTGGTTAATTGGCATCTAGGAAAGATAACAAGCCTTGAAGCATCCGGCCATAAGTATAGAAATACAAGACCTTAAATAGATTTTTTTTAAAACTCTAAAATGTGTACTGTACTAAAATGTGTACTGTACTAAAATGTGTACTTTGTTACAGAATGGGGATGTTTAAGAGAGGATGGCTAGCTTTCTACTCAACATTTTACTGTCCTTTCCTCTTAAATGTCCACGTACTAGCACATAGTTTTGCACTACAATTGGTAAAATAGGTTACATTTTCCCTAGCCCTCGTTTTTTTACATAGCAAAACCTCCAAACTCTTTTCATAAGCATAAAGATTCAGGTAACTTTGTTAGAACTAACACAACTGCTATGCAGCAGATGACTAAATGAATAAACCATTAAATAATACTAGTTAAATTTATTATGATTATTACTGGTATTACCTTTGCAAAGAACAATGCATTTTACATTTGCATTCTATAAATTAACATGTCTGTCGACGTTGGGAAAAGAGTTATCACCTTATTGCTCGGTAAAGCACAGTGAAAGGGTCTCTAGGAAATGATAAAGAAATTATAGAGTACATTAAAATTGCTGACTGCCTTTGTTTCTGAGTTTTGTAGACATCAATTTAGTATCCCCATGGATCCTGTTTGCCTTTTTAATAGCAATGTTTGGCTTCTTGATAACCTCCTTTTGTTTTTTAGCATGTTGATTTTTTGGCAGCAGAAAGAATAAAATCTATTTTAATTATAATCTACAGAGGAGGGTAAGAGAAGAAACGAACAGTACTCTAAATTAGCACAATGTTAACTGAAGGCCTTGCAGGAAAACATGTTTATAAATCATTTGCTATGTATCTTTATGGAATAGAATGATGATTAAACAAGATACTAAAATGACCCTCTATGTCTGTTTCTTTTGTCATTGAAAGACATCTTTAATAGTAATAAAATTGTGCACAATTTTTACAGTGAAAATGGAAGAGGAAAGGTTGTTTGGTATTTACTTTAATAGAAATAAGGCACAGTAACGGTTAGGTTTCTGTTATACTGACAATGACCTGTAACATGCAAAATTTGCTTCATGTCAATGACACGTTTCATGCTTAAAAGTAGACTTCATTTAAAGTTATTAAATATATATCAGGGGTAATTTTCAAACTGCCTGCATAAGTCCACTTTGAAAATGTGCAGGTTGTCCCATTGCATGCAAGAACACACAGACACAAAGTTACACATGCTCCTAAGCAGGTATGACCTTGTGCATATAGATTTATATGCATAATTTAAAAAAAAGTATGCATGTAAATCCTTTTGCATTTACAAAAGTATGTAAAATTTCGAGGACATTTTCCACACATAGAATTGCAGGTATAAGTCTGTGCAAGTATATTTGTTGAGATAATTCTCAAAGCACACTTATGTGTGTAGTTATGTTCTAACTGACATGTATTATTATTTTTCTGTTTATGCAATTTTCACATTACTATATCCAAAGAAAATTCTTAAAAATGAAAACAGAGCTAGGCATGACAAAGCAAAATTATAAGGAAATAGCCAAGGAAATTTAAACCAAGTCAATTCCAATCCAAGTCTACAATAAGGGGGATCCAGACACAATTCAAGGATAATATAGAAAAAAAAAAGGATAGAAAAAAAAAAAAAAGGATAAGCAAGGGGATCTTTCTATTACAGGAATTCTGTCTATCTAGAAACTTAAGTTGCTATGGACCTCAGAGAAATATCTCTCTGTGGAATCTTTTCACTTAAGAAATGAGATAGTTGAGCAGGCTGAAAAAAAATATAAGATATATCTCCATACTTTATATAAGATTTAGAAGGGTATTTTAGGAAGAAAAATGCTCCTAATTGAAGGACTCTAGGTTTCATTGTAAGTACCTGCTGTCTCTTTTTCTGTGTATGTCTGGCTCCATCCGGAAAGACTCTGACATTAAAATTAAAAAATGTATCTGATATCCGAAAAACAACCTCAATATCCAGTCTCTATTTGACTGTAGCACAATCAATATTGCAGGGATGGCCACTTCACTATCAGAAGTCTCAAGTATAGCTGAAATATTATTATTCAGTTCCATTGAAGGCAGAACTGGAGATCCCACAACCACAACATTTTCTTTCTTAAACAAAGGCAAACAGATTCTTGCAGTGGTTTAATATGTTCAACTTCTCTTGCTTAAGTATATAAGGGGGTCATTTATCAAAGGCTTACCCGCATGCGATAAGCCTCTATCGCATGCAAAAAGGGCCTTTTCACATGTGATATCATGCAAAATAGGCAGAGGGGAGGAGTCGGGGTGGGGAGGGGAGGAGTCGGGGTGTGGAGGGGCGGAGTTGGCTGTGTCTTCGCTGCCGGCGATAATGTTACTAACATTATCATTGGCAGTAGCGCACCAAATAGCACCACTTTTCAAGGTGGCGCTACTCAGTGCGAAAGCCGGCAGCCGGCGCACCGCTGTGGTGTAAAGGCTGTGGGCTTTCGCAGGCCTGCCTCTCCCTTCACCCCCACCCCCCATTTTCATAGGATTCATTATTCTGTGAAGAATGATGAATCCTGGCCTAAGTTTGTTGTCCCATATTAATTTTAGAGAATTCTTAAGCTTGTACTCGGCTCTCAAGATCAGAGCATTTTGTAACCAAAGGATTCAATTGTGCCATAATGGAGGATCCCAGCTCTTCTGTGGTCTCCCAAATTGACTCCAAAGTAAACTGAGTCAGTCTTGCCAATGAAAAGCACCTTGAGGCAGATATAGCCTCAGCAGTGAAATGGAGAGGGAGATGTTAAGGGATGGGGCTGGAATTAGAAGCCTAAGAGGTTTGAGAGTTATATCAGCTGTGGAGGATGAGAGAAGTGGCATGAAAGAATGACTAGAGATGTGTGAGGAGCCAGGAGGTTGAGTGGGGACCTATAGGGGGGGGGGATGTGAGACAAGAGTTGGAGGAGAGTGATAATGTGACAGATAGGGGATGTGGAATGAGAGTTAGGAGGGAATGGGAGAGAGGTGAGCTGGGGATAATAACAGCCCTAGATTTGTCAATAGGCACTCATTTTACCTGTGCCTACTGTGGGACACATTTAGGGGCAGCAGACTAGCTAAGATTTGCTGCATTCCAGCTCTGTTGAATCTCATTCTGCAAAGAACACCTTCTGTTACCCTGTGACAGAACCTTACAGGAGGTAGAGGGGTAAAAGCATCAAAAAGCCCCTAGGGGTGGCAAAATCCTTTATCCATCCCTGGATAAGAAAGGCTTGAGCTTTAGACAATTAGCTGGGGGATAGGAAAAGGTCTGAATGGGGTGAGAAGAAGAGGACCAGAAGGATCATCTGCATTCCTTACCCAGCAGCCCCTATGAGAGAACTCCATATGTCACCAAAAGCTGCCCAGGCTTCAGACTCCACAGCCCCAGCATCCATAGGCCTTGTCCGTCATGCAGCAGAAAAGGACCAAAAGGCTCATCTTCATTCCTTACTCAGTAGTCCCTGGGAGACCGCTCCAGATGTCACTGTGAGATAACCAGTCTTTAGACTCCATGGCTCTAGTTTCCAGAGGCCCTACACTACTTGCAGTAGAAGACTGGAAGGCTCATCTGTAGTATGTATCCAGAGGTCATGGCAAGCTCCTCAGGCTTCAGACTCCACAGCCCCAGCTTCTAGAGGCCCTGCACTCTTTGCAGCAAAAAAGGACCCAAGCTGCCTTAAAACAGATTTACTACAGGTTTGAAACAGAAGGAATTTAATTTCAAAATAGAGTCAATTGTGTAGGTAACTATGTAGTTATATACATTAATTGTAGTGTTTTGCAGGTCATTGGCAGTTAAATATAAAATAAATCAGTCTGCTAAAGCTACTTTTAGACACGTTTTACATCTCTACTCCCTTAGAAATTTTAACTCAATAACAAATCAACAAAATTAAGATGCAGACAGTAGTCCAGCAGCGAGAGGGAGGCTACCAGTCTTTTGTAATGAATGCCACATGTATGATTATCTACCAGCTGGTAAGAGGTTGAATGCATGGCTGGTGCTAGTTTTTTTGCTGCCCTGTGAGAAAACTTATTGTATTGCCCCCTCCCCTTTCATTAAGTGCCTGTCCCGGGCCTATCAAACAAAGCCCAGCTCTGTCCTGCAATCTATATTTTTAAAAACTGACATGCCCTCCCCCACCCAGAACCCATGGATAAGGAAATGTATTGGGTACCTTAGGCAAACCTTACAGCCTTGCACACCCACATATTCCCACACCCTTTACTGATACACAATTAAATTAAGAACATAAGAACATAAGAAATTGCCATGCTGGGACAGACCAAGGGTCCATCAAGCCCAGCATTCTGTTTCTAACAGAGGCCAAACCAGGCCACAAGAACCTGGCAATTATAACATTACAATATAGTAAACCTCCCATACCAAAACAACTCTAATAAACTTATCTATGAAAAGGAAACACTGCACACATTACACCAGGCTCTAGAACACAAGTAAAACTCTTATTAGGAAACCAGGCTGTTATAGATCCCTACACAAAAATTACATGGTAGCAAAATACCTCACCTCGGTCACATATGAAGAACACAGATAGATCCTGACCAAATACAGAATATAGAGATCAGAAAGTATAAACAAAAATGTGCTGAGAAGAACTGAACTGGAACCCACAACAAGCCAGCCTCTACATGCAGAGCAACAATGGGAAAACAGAAACAATACCATTCTTAATAAAACATTAAATAATAAAATCAAGAAATATAAAGCATCAATCATAATAGTAAAATCATATTCATAAAAAGAATATTTCAAACCAGTTAATAAATAGAATTTTGAAAATTTCTCAAACACCAAAAACAATTTAAAAAATCTGATGAATAAAAAATGCAATTAAAAAATGTTCTATTCCCCCCCCCTTAAAAAATAAATATTTCAAAAGAGCAGAATCATCAACTAACACCCAATAGTTAAAACTAATAAGGATTTAAAAATCTGCTCTCTATAACTGGTTTCTGATTTCCTGTCACACCGAAACTGTAGTGGATTGGGGGAGGTAGGGCTATCTACTAGAGATGTGCATCGTTTTTTGTGTTCGAGTTGTTCTTCGTTTTTCGGCCGCCATGGAAAATGTCGGGTTTTTTCGGGTCGGGTCTTTTTTTTCGCAAAAAATTGATTTTTAGTTAGTGCGCGCTAACTCCCGTTAGTGCGCGCTAACTCCCCTTTAGTGCGCACTAACAGGAGTTAGCGCGCATAACAAAAACCGTTAGATTTTGTTACTTTTTGTTAGTTTTTGTTAGTGCGCACTGACTCCCGGAATTGTACATACGCGTATGTACAATTCGCGGCGCCATACGCGTATGTACAATTCGCGGCGCCATACGCGTATGGCCGGCGCCATTTTCCGTACGAAAACGATTCGCGGCGGGAAATCGCTCCCTGACCCCCGCTGGACCTCCAGGAACTTTTGGCCAGCTTGTGGGGGGCCTCCTGACCCCCACGAGACTTGCCAAAAGTCCAGCGGGGGTCCGGAAGGACCTCCTGCCGTCCAATCGTGTTCGTCTATGGCCGCCGCCATTTTTCGGCGCAATTTTGGAAAATGGCGCCGGCTGAAGACAACAAGATTCAGGAGCAGGAGCCCGTTCCGGACCGCTGCCGTTCCGGACCGCCGCTGGACCCGCAGGTTATTTAAGTCATTGGGGGGGGGTTCGGGAGGGTGGGGGATTTAATTTAAAGGGTCGGGGGTGGGTTTTAGGGGGTTTTAGTGTGCCGGCTCACGATTCTAACGATTTATAACGATAAATCGTTAGAATCTCTATTGTATTGTGTTCCATAACGGTTTAAGACGATATTAAAATTATCAGACGATAATTTTAATCGTCCTAAAACGATTCACATCCCTACTCTCTAATATACACAAGCTGCCTCACCCTCACCCTCACAGATATATTATGAGTGTATGTGTGTGAATGTGCCTGTGAGAGCCTATATGTGACACATAGGCTCTCACAGGCACACAAACATACACAAAAACATAAGCTCTTACACAGACACACACATAGGATCTTGCACAGTCACATACACACACACACACACACACACACACAGGTTCTCACAAAGACACACACATACACACACATAGCGTCTCATACAGACACACACACATGCACACACAAACAGGCTCTCAGACACACACAGGCTCTCACTCATTCACAAATACATACAAGCTCACACACACACACATGGTTCCTGTTATCATTGACCGTGATGGGACGTGCTCCACCACAGTCCCACAGGCCTCCTGTGCTGCCTTTGGGCCATGGTGAGATAAGTTCCACCTTTGCCCCATGGCCTCCTGCTGCCTTCGGACCATAGCACTGTGGGCCTCCTGCTGTCTTTCGGCCATACAGCGCACTGATCTTCCTGCTTGGGAGGGTGGGGGGTAGTGGAAGCTGTGCACGGGCGGGTACTCATGCATGCCCATACCAGGAAGTCAGGCTCTCCAGGAAGCCCGCGCTTTCTCCTTCTTTGGCCGCCAACAGGTTAGACTCTGCCGGAGGCCCGCAGCCTCTCCTGCTGCTTCTGGCCTGCCACCTTCCTGGGAGTGTCGCTCTGGTGAAATGCATAGTGTGCTCATCTGTACGTGCCGGGCCTGGTTGTATGTGTGCATTAGGTGCAAAGAGCTCCTAGCCCTCAGAGAACTAGTCCTATACCTGGAGGCTAGAGTGGTAGGAGCTAAGGGAGACAGTGAGGTATTGTATATAGAGAAGACATTCAGGAACATAGTAGAGCAGTCTCAACAGCAATCTGGCAGCCCCTGTGCTACCTTGGAGGAGAATTTTAACCTGGAAGGAGAGTATCTCCTTGATGAGGCAGGAAGCAATCCTGTAGTTAGGACCTGCCCTCAAGGTGATGTAGTATCCTATTGCACCAAGGGGCAGATTTTAAAAGGTATGTGCACGGTGTACATTTGTGCACGCTACCCGGTGCGCACAAATGTATGCCCAATTTTATAATATGCGTGCACAGCCGCACACATGTTATAAAATTAGGGGTCGGTGCATGCAAGTGGGTGCACACTAGTGCACCTTGCGCGTGCCGAGCCCTCGGGGAGACCAGCTGGCTTTCCCCATTCCCTCAGAGGCCGCTCCGAAATTGGAGTGGCCTCGGAAGGAACTTTCCTTCCCCCCCCACCTTCCCCTACCTGTCCCGCCCCCCAGCCCAAAAAAAAACCAACCCATACTTTTATCTTACAAGTTACGCCTGCCTCTGGCAGGCGTAATTTTATCTTACAAGTACCTCTGGCAGGCGTAACTTGCATGCGCCAGCCAACTGCCGGCGCGTGATCACCCGGCACAGCTACTGTGCCGGAGTCCTCAGCCACACCTCCCGCCATGCCCCCGGACCCCCCACCATGCCCTCAGATGTCCATCCCGACCCTGTCCCGCCCCTGCCCCACCCCCTGCCTGCCCATTCAGAAAATTCCCGGGACTTACACGCATCCTAGGGCTTTATGCTCGTCGCTGAGCCTTTTGAAAATAGGCCTGGCGCGCATAACGCCCCTACGCACATAAATCCACCTGGATTTATGCTCGTAGGGCTTTTAAAATCTGTCCCCAAGGATATATCTCCAGAGTCATGTGCCCAGGAGGGAAGGTTTAGGATGGCCATTGTAGTTGGTGATTTGATTATTAGGAATATAGACAGCTAGATGGCTGGTAGACATGAGGATCACTTAGTAACTTGCTTGCCTGGTGAAAAAGTGGCGGACCTCTCAAGTCATGCAGATAGGATTTTAGATAGTGCTGGTAAAGAGCTGGCTATCTTGGTACATGTTGCACCAATGACATAGGAAAGCGCAGGAGGGAGATTCTAGTAGCCAAATTTAGAATTTTGGGTAGAAACTTGGAATTGTTTTAAGCGTTGATAAAACCGTCCGCGTTGTTAATCTGTTTTCTAGGCACTGTGAAGCTGACACTTGTAGTGTTTCAGCAATCGATGCCTGCTTCAGAAGCCAGAAAGGCGATGTGTAGTTATAGCCAGGAGATGGATGCCCCTGCTGCATATTGAACTATATGCAACAACGTCTAAAACAAATCATCGGTAACGTGGCGGATTGACAAGAAAGAAGTTAAGTTGGGGATATTAGCCGTCCTACAAATAGGCAGTCTTATTTGTATTTTGGAAAATAACTTTATTTAGATATCTCTAAGCATTTCACTGCCAGTGGTTATCAAGGAGAGATTTAAAAAAGATTAAAAAAGAAAAGATATATATAATGAAGTATAAGCACTAACACTGAAGCACCCTTACAAAATGAAAATTAAAAGTAAAAATGGTATACACTAACATTGAGGTACTTCCCTTTGGTTGTTACCTTCAAGGATACCGGGCATTAGAGTCTATCCACAAAGTTGCATTTTCCCCCATTTTTGTTTGTTTAAAAACAGGGGGAATCGTATTTTGAGGTGTGTGTTTTTTGGTTAACTTTTTGATTTAGCCAGCTAAATGCTTTTGAAAATGGACCTCTGGGATACCAAGGTACAAATTATATCAAAATGATAGGATGAATCAAATAGGTGGAGGGGTGGCACTATATTTTAAAGAAGGCATTGAATCAAACAGGATAAAAGTTCTGCAGGAAATTCCATGTGAAAAGGGGACTAAAACAGACTGAAATGCTCGTGGAATCAGCTGTTTGTTGGAGCATTCAGTGCAACTGGACCATCAGGGGCCTTATCTCCATTTGTCCCGTGTGCTGCAGAGACTGTCAGTATGGATGTCCTCTCCCCACCAGCTCATTGTTCCAGCTAGGACTCTGGCCCTACACCTGTTGATGTCTCTAATGTGAAGGGGGGGGGGAGAGTGAAGAGCTAACGAAGCTCATAGACACATCATAAATAATGTATAGTGGGTTTCTTTATATGTTTTGAGCAGCAACATCATAAAAGCACTGAAAGACATATATAGCTCAATGAATGAAAAACTGCAACTTTTTTTTTTACTTATCCTATATACAAATCCTTCATAAAATCTACAGTGACTAATGGCATTACCACACACCAGCTTCCAAGAATGTGTTATTGATGATATATCTTTGAGCTTATCCTTAACCTTAGGATTCTTTCTTCCGCTCGGCATTGCTGTCATACCCAGTATTTTGTACCTTTGGGTCTTGTTGTCACGCTGCCTTGCTTTCATATCCAGACTCTACATCTTAGGGCACTCTTGCCACTCTTGATTTTGTTGTATCTTCTTTATTGGTGCCTTGGGGTTTTTCTGTCATCTTTTCTACTTTGTTTCCCCTTCGTGGTCCTTTAGGATGTTGATGTCACTCTTGGTGCCACCTTGCCTTTCATGCCACTGTTGTTGGAGCCCTGTTTTAAAGTCTTGTGAGGTTCTTCCCACTCTTGCAGCTTCTTTCATCCTCTGATGGTGCCATGGGGAGCTCCTGCCTCTTCTGGTATCCCTTTGCCCCCTTTACAGTGCTTTAGGCTCTTCATGCCACTTTTGGTGCCACATTGGCATGGTCTTGAAGCATTGGCATACCTTCACTCTCTTATATTGTCTCCCCATGAATTTCCTTACAAATGATTAGACATTTCCAATTTGGGATCCAAACTAGACCGCTTTGCTTCCCCCTTTGACTATAATGACAAACAAATGAATGAACCAAATAAAGTTTTTTTTCCACTGAACATCCCTTAAGTTTTTGTATTTTTGAATCAATGGTGTGATTTATTTATTTACTAGTGGTACCCGGCCACGCGTTGCAGTGGCAGAGTCAGGTTCTTTACCCTCCCTCCCCCTTCCCCTTGCTCATTTACCTCAGTCACTCATCCTCCTCCCCCTTGTTCACTCACCCCCCCTTCCCTCCCCTGTCCCCACTCCAACTCTCTCCCCTCACACTCACCTCTCCCCTCATTCTCCCTCCCCTGAAATGTATGCTTTCTTAGGTAAGAGGACCCAGACTGTAAGAAGCAGCTAGGATGCCGATTGAGAAAAAAACACCGAAATAGAAATTGGTGGTGGTAAACGTGGTCCGTCAGTGGGAGGTTGTGCATGTTCTGTTTCAAAATAGGGGAATGCATAACCAAGTTAGCACTCTCTATTTAGTTAATTGTTTTGTAGAGGGCTAATGTGGTGCCTTTCCGAGATCAGGGACATTTTGTGTTTGTGTTTGTGTGTGCCCTCTGTCTTTCCACCCCAAAAGAACCCCACCATAAACGCAGTGTTTAAATACGCACCCCACCCTCCCGCCCCCCCCACAAGAGTTGCAGAATGACCGAAACACCCCCTCCCCCCCTGAACATGCACGCAAGAAAATAACTATGGTCCCCCACTGTGCAGCCCCCTGGATACCTGTGCAAACAGTCAGTCGGTGGAGCGAGTGTTCTGTTCGGGATCGAAGTCTTGGGTTTGGGCCTTCGGCTGCTAGCAATGAAAATGGCTCCGATGGCACTTTGACCTGACTATGTCACTGTGGAGGAGTAATGGGAGTGCTAGGTTCCCTGACATAGTAAGGGCAAAGGTCCACTGGCTGCCAGTCCTGAAAATGGCGTCGACGGACCCTCGCCCTTACTATGTCACATGGGCTACTGCTGCCATTGTTGTCTCCGAGTGGCATAGTATTTATTTATTTTATTTATTTATTTATTTAAATCTTTTTCTATACCGTCGTTAAGGTGGGTACCGTCACAACGGTTTACAGTAAGGCACAAAAGTAGTGCTATTAACCTCTATCAGTTTACACAGGTGCCATAATGTTCGGTAACATGGTTTTAATCAATGTTAGTTGTTAAATGAGTGTGAACACTATCATGTCCCGGTCGATTCTATAGCGGTTTTGAGTCTAGGACTCATTCTATAAGTAACTTATGCTTTACTGATGAATTCTATTAAAACAAAAACATACACCCTTAGGGGCGGATTTTCAGAGCCCTGCTCGCCTAAATCCGCCCAAAACCGGGCGGATTTAGGCGAGCAGGGCCCTGCGCGCCGGTGAGCCTATTTTACATAGGCCTACCGGCGCACGCAGAGCCCCGGGACTCGCGTAAGTCCTGGGGTTTTCGGAGGGGGCGTGTCGGGGGCGGGACCGAGCGCAGCGGCATTTTCGGGGCGTGTCGGGAGCGTTCCGAGGGCAGGCTCGGGGGAATGGCTATGGCCCGGGGCGGTCCGGGGGCATGGCCGCGCCCTCCGGACCCGCCCCCAGGTCGCGTCCCGGCGTGCTAGCGGCCCGCTGGCGCGCGGGGATTTACTTCTCCCTCCGGGAGGCGTAAATCCCCCGACAAAGGTAAGGATGGGGTTTAGACAGGGCCGGGCGGGTGGGGTTAGGTAGAGGAAGGGAGGGGAAGGTGAGGGGAGGGCGTTAGAGGATGGCCTCGGAGGGAACGGGGGTAGGCTGCGCGGCTCGGCGCGCGCCGGCTATACAAAATCGATAGCCTTGCGTGCGCCGATCCCGGATTTTAGCGGATACGCGCGGCTCCACGCGTATCTACTAAAATCCAGCGTACTTTTGTTGGCGCCTGGAGCGCCAACAAAAGTACGCCTATTCGCGGTATTTGAAAATCTACCCCTTAGTGATTACTGTTTGCGTGGGTGTTTTGTCCCTTGCACTTCCCTGGTTTGAACCTTGCATTTCCCTGGATTCTATTCTCCTCTCTCTTTTTGAAAGGCTTGTTGAATAGCCAAGTTTTAAGATTTTTTCTGAAAGTTTTGTTTTTTCCTTGTAGTCTTAATTCCAATGGCATGGAGTTCCATAGTATGGGTCCTGCTAAGGATATCACCCTTTCTCTTACCTGCGTTAGTCTTGCTGTCTTGACTGATGGAATAGTTAGAAGAGCTTTGTTGGCTGATCTTAGATTTCGGTTGGGGATGTGTATGCGAAGGGCTGTGTTCAGCCAGTCTGCGTTTTTGTTGTGTATTAATTTGTGTATGGTGCATAGTGTTTTGTACTGTATTCTTTGTTCAATGGGAAGCCAGTGCAACTCAGCCAGTGTTTCCGTAATGTGATCTCTCTTCCTTTTTCCAGATAATACTCTTGCAGCCGTGTTCTGCAATATTTGTAGTGGTCTTATGGAGGTGTATGGTAAACCTAGTAGAAGGGTATTGCAATAATCAGTGCTTGCAAATATTAGCGCTTGTAGTACTGAACGAAAGTTGGCGGCTGTTAGAAGTGGTTTAAGTTTTCTGAGGACCATGAGTTTGGCGAATCCTTCTTTTACTTTTATGGATATATGATGTTTTAAGCTTAGTTCTGTGTCAATTATTACTCCTAGATTCCGGACTTTCTCTGCAAGTATTATTTGTTTGTTGTTATTGAGTGCGATCTCCATGTTTTTTTTTTCTTTCTAAATGAAGGAATTCTGTCTTCTCTATATTGATTACTAGTAAGGGAAAGGGCCGTCAGCGCCATTTTGATTGCTGGCAGCCGACAGCCAT
Source organism: Rhinatrema bivittatum (assembly GCF_901001135.1). Classification (NCBI taxonomy): domain Eukaryota; kingdom Metazoa; phylum Chordata; class Amphibia; order Gymnophiona; family Rhinatrematidae; genus Rhinatrema; species Rhinatrema bivittatum. Next base: position 399,535,061 of record NC_042616.1, read on the forward strand.
AGTGTACGCGATGTGTCCCAGACCGTTCTTGGCCCCCCGCTGGAGCAGCGCGGACCTGTTTCCGCTTTCGTGTGTGTTCGGAGGGTGTGGGCAGTAAATAGAACAGGCATGTGCATGGTGGGTGTGAGGAGGGTGTTTTTGTGTGAGTTCGGAGGGTGTGGGAATTGACAACATGAGACATGTGCGTGGCCCCCCGGTGTAGCAGCCTGGAATTTGGTGCGTTTTGGTGTGTTTTGGGAGGGTGTGTGAAGTAAGTCCAATTGTCATGTGTGTGTGTGGGGGGGGGGGTGTGAGGAGTGTGGATTTCTGTGTGTTTGGAGGGTGTGTGAATTAAATACATTTGTCATGTGTGGGGTGTGTGAGTGTTTGTGAAAGGTGTAAGAGGGTTGCGCTGACGTCCGACATCCACCAGATGTCGCTGTTTTGTGGAACCAATTTTTAAACCTTTTTTACCTGTCACAGGTGTGACATATATGTAATATAAGTACAGAAGAACCTTCCCATATGCGAAAGGAAGGTTCTGTCTAAACTTGAAAGCAATCTGTGCAGTGGTTTCTGAGATTAGCGATTTTGTACAAACTAACATTTTTATTTATATAGATAAACCAGTGGTGGATTTATTGTGTGTTTCTCATTTTTTTTCCATGTTGGAGTTTTATTCCAGGAACTTTTCCAAAACTTTTGACCATATCTCCTGGCAGCAAATTGAACAGTTTGATTGTGTGTTAAGTGAAAAACATACTTTCTCCAATTAATTTTAAATATGCTACTTGTTAGTTTCATGGCATGTCCCCTAGTCTTAGTAATATTTAAAATGTTAAATAAATTCCCTATTTACCCTTTTCTTCCCATTCATGATGTGAGTCTGGCCTCTATGGAAGGTCAGACAGACACAAAACGTCTCCCAGATTTGGAAGATAAGAGCACTAGTCAACCTAAATCTATTAAGACATTATTTCTTAGTGCCTCTACATTTGACCTGGTACAAACATGTTTGTTGCAGAAGGATTAATGTCTCCTGCAATGTACATAAAAGTAGATGCACTCTAATGGCTCATGAGGTGTTTCTCAAGTGCACACCTATCTTATGGGCTCATTCACAAAGTTTTGGTATTTTACCCAAGGGAAAAATTCCACAGATGTATCACAGCTTCAAAAAATGAGCCTGCTGCCCTGTGACTCCTATGTTATTTTTCTCCATGGTAAAATACTGTGTGGAAAAATAATGTGGCTTTAACTCAAAAAAACATGCATGTTGGAAGCACTAGGACTGTGTGGTCACCCTCGCTTAAAGGAGCTAATATCCCCAAATAAACCTCTTGAAAGTTGACTAACACCTAGGACTTTTCCAAGACCCCCTGTCCCATCCCACCCCCACCATCCCTGGAGGTGGTTGAATTAACAAAAAGTAAACATTTTTAGGCTGGTCCAGCCCTGCCTCCTGCACTCCCCGCTCCCCTGCCATACAAAAATATAGCCCTTGGGAGCTGGGATGTCCATCCTCTGAACCCCAGCACTACCACCTTTACTTAACATGTAATTCCTGATGGTCCAGTGGAGATCTGGCATGCCCACCAGGCTCTGGTCCCAGCAATGACCATTTTAAAAATGTCACCACCCAGCCTTTGTCATTGGGCCCTGAGTCTAAGAGACCTGTCAGGCCCTCACTGAACCACCAGGGCTTACATGATGAGTAAAGGAGGTCTGTAGGGTGGGCTATGGTTTTTGTATTACAAAGGATGGGTGGCATATGGGGTCAGGGTTGGGTGGGACAAAGGGTCTGTGCATTTGCATTGTTTACAGAGTGCTGACCACATCCTTCCCTGTATCTTTTCTATGTCTACAATATTTTTTTCAGATGGAGCAACCAGAACTTAGCACTATACTCAAGGTATGGTTAATCCATGGATCTATATGGGGGCATTATGATATTTTCAGTTTTGTTCTCTATTCCTTTGCTAATAATTCCTAACATTATATATGCCACCACCACATTGAGCTGAAGATTTCAAGGTATTGTTCACAAGGACATAGTAGGCATCTCTGAGACCTGGTAGAAGGAGAATAAACAATGGGACACTGTGATACCAAAGTATAAATTATAACTATATACAGGAAAGATAAAATTAGTGGAGGAGATTGCATTATATATTAAGGATGGCATAGTCAAGTACGATAACAGTTTTAAATGAAACAAATTACACTCCTGAATTCTTATGGATAGAAATTCCAAGTGTTAAAGGGAAGAGTATAGTAGTGAGGATATCTTACTGCCCATTTGGCCAGGATGAAGAAACGGATTGCAAACTGCTAACTGAGATTAGACTGGCAAGTAAAATGATCAACACAATAATAATGGGAAACTTCAATTACTTGAGTATTGATTGGATAAATATCACATCAGGACATGCAAGGGAAGTAAATTTCCTAGATGCCATTAATGATTGCTTCATGCAGAAATTAATCATGGAACCAACAAAAGGGAAACTATATTAGATCTAGTGCTCAGTGGAATGCAGGACCTAGTGCAAGAGATAAAGGTGGTGGATCCACTTGGCAATAATGAACATAATGTAATAAAATGTGACAAAATCACTGGAGGGTGAATATTAAGGAAAACTGTTGCAGTAGCATTTTACTAAAAAAATGGAGGCTAAGATGAAATGAGTAAATTTGTTAGAAAATAAATTGAAAGGAGCAATCCACAAGTTTAAAACTTGAAGGATGCATGGATGCTGTTGCAAATTACCATCCTTGAGATCCAGAATAAATGTATTCCATGTATTTGAAAAATCTGAAAGAAAATCAAACTTCTCCCAAGATGGTTTAATAGTGAGGTAAAAGAAGCAGTTAAAAAAAAAAAAGGGCATCATTCAAAAAAATGGAAGGCAGACCTAAATGAGGGAAATAGGGAAGAGTATAATCACTGGCAAGTTAGATGTTAAAAAGTGATTAAGCAGGCTAAGAGAGAATTTGAAAAGAAACTTGACACAGCGGTAAAACCAACATTTATTTTCAAGTACAGTTGAAGCAAAAAGCTTGTGAGGGAGTCAATTTAGCCATTGGATGACTGAGGGGTAAAAGGGGTGGTCAGGGAAGACATGGAAATTGTAGAAAAAAAATTAAATCCTGGATTTTCAAAGGCCTGCATGCATAAAAACTGGGGTTTACGTGCATGGCAGGGCCTTGCACATGCCGCGAGCATTTTAAAATGGGCCTAGCCACACATATAAACTCTGGTACGCACACAAGTGCCGGGACCTGAAAAAGGTGCAGGTTGGGGGTGGGGTCTGGTGGGGAGGAGTAGGACAGATGCTGACTGAGACAGCAGCCATTAGCCACTGTCCCAGGGAAGCGCACACCGGCAGCCGGTCGGTGCTTAGAAACTGCTTCTGCTCCAGAGGAGCAGTAAGTAGTAAAATTAAAAATTTTAGGGGTCGGGGAAGAGAGGGGAAAGGGAAGGAAGGGTAGGCATGGGGGAAGGGACGTTCCCTCTCAGTCCACACCTTAATTGGAGTGGACTGAGAGGGAACGTCCACACCTTAATTGGAGTGGACTGGGAGGGAACTGGGGGAGGCCTGATTGTGTCGCTGCTCATATTTACCAAAATTCCCCCCCCCCCCCCCAAAGCATGCTGCCCGCACATGCTTGCGCAGATTTTAAAATCTGGCAGGAACCAAGCGCACATGGATGGCCAATCACTTCTTTTAAAATCAACCCCTAAATGAATTATTTGTCTCTGTCTTTAATGAAGAGAATGTTAGGTCCTACCCACACCAGAAATAATCTTTGATGGTGATGATTCTAAGTGACTAGATACAATCACTATGAAACTGGAGGATATAATAACTCAGTTTGACAGTTTAATGAATAACAAATCACTGGGACTGAATGGTATTCATATTAGAGTTCTGAATTAACTCAAATTAAAATTGCAGACCTACTTCTGATGATTTGCAACCTATCATTTAAAACAACAATCATACCAGAAGACTGGAGAATGGCCAATGTGATGCTAGTTTTTATAAAGGGCTCCAGGGTGATCCAGGAAAATATAAACCTGTGAGCCTGACATTGGTGCTGGATAAAATGGTTAAAAGTGTTTTTAAAAGCAAAATTATTGACCACATAAATAGACATGATTGAATACGGGAGAGTCAACATGTTTTTTTGCAAAGGAAAGTCTTGCTGTACCAATTTACTAGACTTTTTTTGAGGGTGTAAATAAGCATGTGGATACAGGAGATCTGGTTGATATAATATACTTGGATTTTCAGAAAGCATTTGACAAATTCCTTCATAAGAGACTCCTTAGAAAATTTGGAGGTCATGGAATAGGAGGCAGTGTCCTATTGTAGATTGGTAATTGGATAAAAAAGAAAGAAAACAGAAGGTAGAGGAGTGCTCCATGTATTTATATATTGGGACCTGTGCTATTTGGCATATTCGTAAATGTTCTGGAGAAAGGAACAACGAGTGAGTTGACCAAATTTGCCAATGATTCAAAATTGTTTTGAGTCATTAAAACAGCAGCAGATTGTGAAAAATTGCAGAAGAATCTTGTAGGACTAGGAGACTGGGCTCTATATGGCAGATGCAATATAATGTGGCATGTACAATTTAATGAACATAGGGAAAAATAAACCCAACTACAGGTACATGTTGCTGAATTCCATGTTAGGAGACAGTCACCACCCAGGAAAAAGACCTCAGAGTCCTTGCAGACAATACCTTGAAATTGTCAGCTCAGTGTGTGTGGTGTCAGGCAAAAAGACAATAGAATGTTAGAAAATATTTTGAAAGAAATAGAGAACAAAACTGAGAATAATCATAAAGCCCTTTTATAGATAATGTACATGGTGCAACCACATCTTGAGTGCAGTGTTCAGTTCTGGTCACCCCATCAGAAAAAAGACATAGCAAACATAGAAAAGATACAGGAAAGGGTATCGAAAATGAGGAAGGAAAAGCTCCTTTAAGGACAAAGACTAAATAGTAAATACACAGTTGGACCAGTCTGCAAAATCTATAGCAGGGAAAAACGTCAGAATATTTATTGTAAGATTTTCTAAAAAGGAACTCAGGTTTGGAGAAGAAACTTATGTTTCCTAAAGCAGCAATCCAGAGGTAAACTTCAAGATCAGAGCTCTTCTTGCCATCGACATTGGATTGGTGGTTTTATTATTATTTTTGCATGATACAGTAATTGCTAAGCCATAAAACTTGAAAGTATATTGCTGGTGTCTCAGAAGTGACATTCCTAGTCATTTGCTAGCATGTTATTTTCTCCTGTGTAATCAGCCAAAGAAATTACTGCTGCTGGGGAAAAAAAAAAAAAAAGAAGAAGAAACAAGTGTGTGCATAAATCTAAAATAAATACAAGTTTACACAGGTTATCCTGTGCTGAAGGAAAGGACACCAGTTTTGCCCATTTGCTTACAGAATGTCTTTTTTTTTTTCCAAATCTCACTTTTTGTGCCCATCTAACTTGAGCCTTATATGGAGAAAATGTACCCCACGAACTTGATTTTTTTAAATTTTAATTATTATTTTAATGTCCTGAGTGATCTCTAACATTTCTTATCTACTGGTTCATTTTTGTTGCTGAGAACTCGGCAGCATGCAATTACTATGTGCAGAAATATAGAATAAAATGAACTGTGATAAAACATTGCAAGGGCAAACTATCTTGGTGCTACATATGGCAGTCTAAAAAAATCTATCTCTGGTTAACTGTTGTACACATTTTAATCTCAAAACTGAACTGTACATTGAGTGCTTTTATTAAAAGAAACTGTGTTTATGGAATTAAAAGCAAGAGTGTTTCCTGATAGCACATTTTAAAAAAAAATTGTAGTTCAATGAAGTATATTGTATTTTCTCCTCTCTTTATCAATCAAACAGCCATGAACTGGGGGCAACCTCGAAAAACTTATAGAAACATAGAAATAACGGCAGAAGAAGACCAAACGGCCCATCCAGTCTGCCCAGCAAGCTTTCACACTTTTTTTTTCTCTCATCTGTTACTCTTGGCCCTTAGTAACCTTTTGGTTCTATTTCCCTTCCACCCCTGCCATTAATGTAGAGAGCAGTGTTGGAACTGCATCTAAGTGAAATAGCTTAATTAGTTAGGGGTATTAACCGCTGCAATAAGCAAGGTCCACCCATGCTTATTTGTTTACCCAGACTATGCAATTCAGTCCTTGTTGGTTATTGTCTGTATATAGATCCACTTTTCTTCATTCCCCCTGCCATTGAAGCAGAGAGTTATGCTGAATATGCATTGAAAGTGAGGTATCAGACTTTCTCCCCTGCTGTTGAAGCAGAGAGCTATGCTGGCTATGCGTGAAGTATTAGACTTTCTCCCCTGCCGCTGAAGCAGAGAGCTATGCTGGCTATGCGTGAAGTATCAGTCTTTCTCCCCTGCTGTTGAAGCAGAGAGCTATGCTTGATATGCATAGAAAGTGAAGTATCAGGCTTACTTGGTTTGGGGTAGTAACCACCGTAACAAGCAAGCTAGTCCCTGCTTTTTTTGTGAATGCAAATCCTTTTTTCTCACAGCTGCAGTAAAACTGAATGTACGTCCCGATGGTGGGAGCTGAGATTCTTGGAAAATATAAGAATGTCATCAGGTATATGACAACACAGACATAGGGCCAGATTTTAAAAGGGTTACGCGCATAAGGTACACGTGTAACCCTTTTTTTACCCCCCTGAGTGCGCCGAGCCTATTTTGCATAGGCTCGGTGGTGCACGCAAGCCCCGGGACGCGTGTAAGTCTCAGGGCTTCACAAAGGGGGCGTGTCGGGTGGGTGGTGTGAATTTTGGGGCGTTCTGGGGGCATGTTGGGGGTGTGGTGCCAGCCCGGGGGCGTGGTCAAGGCCTCCGGACCAGCCCCTGGGTCGGGTGATGGCGCACCAGCAGCCCGCTGGTGCGCGCAGAGTTACGCCAGCCTCTGGCCGGCGTAACTTTAGCAACAAAGGTAGGGGGAAGGTTTAGATAGGCCGGGGGGGTGGGTTAGGGAGGGGAAGGTGCTGGGGGTAGAAGGAAAGTTCCCTCCGAGGCCGCTCTGATTTCGGAGCGGCCTCGGAGGGAACGGGAAGCAAGTGCTGGGCTCGGCACGAGCAAGTTGCACAAATGTGCACCCCCTTGCGCGCGCCGACCCCGGATTTTATAAGATTCGCATGACTACGTGCGTATCTTATAAAATCCGGTGTACTTTTGTTCGCGCCTCGTGCGCGAACAAAAGTACGTGCGCGCGTAGATTTATAAAATCTACACCATAGAGTAGATCCTGGAAAATGTAATTTATCATTTTTTGGAAGATGACCAGGGTGTTACACAGTCCAAAAGGCATTACTAAATACTCGTAATGTCCATCCTGAGTATTGAACACTGTCTTCCATTCATTGTCAGGTTTGATCTGTATCAAATTGTATGCTTCTTGAAAGCTTAACTTGGTGAAGACCCTCACCCCTTTGAGCTGATCAAACAGTTTAGCGATTAAGGCAGCAGGTACCGGTCCTTTTTGGTAATTGCATTCAATACACAGTAATCAATACAGGGCCTAAGCAAGCCATTTGTCTTGGCCACAAAGAAGTAGCTGGCACCCGCCAGGGAAAAGGATGATCTGATGAAGCCCCACTTGAGATTCTCCTAAATGTAGTCTAATATGGCTTTGGTCTCGGGGAGACAATGAGTAGACCCTACCATGTGGAGGTTTGATGTCTAGAAGTAGCTCAATTCTGCAGTTCTATGACTGATGAGGTGGTAGAACTTTAGCCTTTCTTTTGGAAAAGAGGTCCTCGTAGTCACTGTACTGAGGAGGAAGGCCCAAGAGAGTGGTGCTCACTACTAGGTAGAGTGAGGGTTCTACATGCTCCAGGAATGAGTTGTGGCATTGTTGGTTCCAGCAAACAAGCTGCAGAGTGGCCCAATCAAACTGTGGAGAATGCTTCTGGAGCCAGGGAAGTTCCAGCACAATTGGACGAACAACTTGGGTGATGACATGAGATGTTATTGGTTCCTTATGGAGCAAGCCGGTGCATAAGCTCAAATGAGCTGTGGCAAGGATGACCTGGCTGGACAAAGGATCCCCATAGATGGAGGTGGTGACTTCCTTTGAATGGTGGGAATCCGTAGATGGTCTAACAAATCCTTCATCACAAAGTTTCCCCCAGCACTTTAGTGCTAAGGTGGTGAAAGCCTTGTTGACCACAGTGATTGACACTGGAAGAATCAAGTGGGGAGCAGGTGTCATGAAGCCTAGGATCATCTCCCCACCAGATCCTATACTCATAATTTCCTGGCTTGACAGGACATTGGGCAATCAGGTGACCTGTACATGCATAATATAGGCACAGGCCTAGTTGCCAGTGGCAGAATTGCTCCTCAGGTGCAAGGACAGGCCCTCCAGGAACACACTGTGGAGGCAATCATCAAGTTGATTGCAAAGGTCTGGAACTCCATGGCATACTCTGCTAGAGACCAGGTGCCCTGGCTCGGATGCAGAAGGTCAAAGCCCATAGTGGCCAGCCAGCCAGACTCGTTGAAGACTTTTTTGAATGTGGAGATGAAGGGCTCTGTAAGGGTAACAGTTGTTGCTCTGACTAATGAGTCTGTCTCCGAGAGTGACATCCAGCTGGTTAAAAATAGAGGCTATTGGATAGTTCACAAGAGCTACTTTGGCCCCTACATCAAGATTGGACCCATCTTCTTTCACGATTTTACAGGTCAGGTACAGCAAAGTGTTGTTCAAATCCAGGTAATCCTCGCCATGTCCAGCTATATAAAAATCTAAAGGGGCTGTTTCTGACAAGGCAGATAATGGCAGAATCTCCAAATAAATACTTTTTCCTATGCTGGGGGCCAGTTGAAACAGATCCAATTCTAATTTCAAGCATTCTTCAGACACTTGATGTACAAAAGTAATAGTTTTTTAGAATATATCTTGCTTCTTGGCAGATGGGTTTCTCTTCTTAGCCTTGCGGTTAGTCTTTTGAGACTTGACATGTTTGGTCTTCTTTGTTTTAAAAGGTACAGGAGGCCCCTGTTGATTGGTTCTCTTTCTTTTAACAGCTCTTCTAATAACCACTAATCCTGACCCCTCCTGCTCTGTGTTATTGTTCATTTTATTCAAAACGGCCGTTGTGACATGGCCCATAACATCTTTGGCGATGTTTTTTGCTGCACTTTTCACATGAGGTTTAACAATTTCAAAACCCCTTCTCAAAAGAGATATTGCTTTTCTAAAGAGACTCCACCTATCCCCGCCCCGTACATGACCGGAGCGCCGTAATACCCCGAAAGGCCGTGACCGGCCTGTGCTGCTTTGTAATTTCTGTATGTGCCAGGGTCCCCGTAGTCTTTAACCACAACCATTTTAAAAAATAGTTTTCTGGGGTCGCAGGTGTAGCTTAAGGATCACTTTCTGTTATGACTGTCGCTGCCCGACGTCTCCACTCCACCCACCTTACCTTTTTTGCGACTCCTCTCGCGGTTGATGGACGTCTGGCTGCCGCGGCATCTGCCTGCCGTCCCCTCCGGAGTTGCCGGTCTGGCTTGGGTGCTGCATCCTGCCATGTTGTCCAGGTACCATAGGGTGTGCGCGCCGCGTGGCCCTGCTTTTTATTCTCTCTTTGGCGCGAACCTCAGAGGCGTCCCCCTGTGATGACGTCACGCATCCCGGATACAAAAGCCTACACTTTTTGCTAGCTAATTGAGTTTAGCAAGGGATCTCCTTACAGATAGGATTCGCTCTCCGTGCCTACAGCTACTCTGCCTCTCCAACTTTTGGACTTTATCCTAACGGGTACCCGCTCCTCGGGGGCCTCTCTCATTTCTTTCAGGTCGCTATCAGGAACCAGTACTCGCTCCTCAAGGGCCCATGTTCCCTGACTCGCTGCCTGAACCTATCTCTTCTGCTTGGAAGAAACCGCTGCCTACATCATCAGTGAGTTACCAACTTTATTTCCTCAGAGCTGTTCCCTGGAACCAGGTACTCTCTCCTCGAGGGCCTGCCTCTATTCCACCTTCTGTGTCACCTTCCAGGAGAAACCACTGTGTGAGTAACTTTACCAACGAGGTTCTATACCAGAACTCTGTGTATGCTCCCATGTATTCACTATCTCAGTTTTCTCCTCTACAGTACAGCCATAGAGGGAATCGCTGTTCCAGTATCCTGAGGAACCCTAGCCCAGCCAGGCTTCATCTCTACTCACTACTGCCACCTCTGGTGGCTTATCAACTCTGTCTAATAAAAGATATAACTCTATGTTGTGTGTCCCAAAGCTGAGCCTGACCTGTGGCCCCTCATAGGACTCCCCACCCCGTGGGCATGGTTAGCTACCACAGTGTCCAAGAGTCTACCCAAAACTTTACAAACAATAACACTTTCCCATAGTGAAATGAGACATATTGGTTCTGTTCTGTCTTTATTTCAAATGTTATGGTGTCTATGTGCTGCTTGTTCACAGGAACATAATGCGGTTTATCATAAGTGAAGGTGATAAACCCATCCTTACCCGCTTTAGTGGGAACACAGCGAAGTAGCTGCACAAAATGGTCTCCCACCAGCTGGTGCTCTACGATATGTGTGTGCAGGTATAGGGTATTAAGCCCGCCTGTGATATCCGTTGGAAATAGTGAGCGCTTTGTATTTGTTTTAGCTTCTAACCCCAAAATGGTCGCTAAGTCACCCCCTGCGGAAATTACTGCGTTGTCCTCTGACTTTAATTTGATTCTTCGGATATTGGTGTCATAAATGATTCGTGGTGGCATGGGTTTGAGGAGACTGTTCATGTCGTGGTTCATTTGGTCTGCCAGGTTTTGAACGGTTGCATAATACCTTCTTTGTACAACAAAGTGATGCTCCGTGCTTCCTTAACCTGTGGTGACAACATACTTATGGTCTTCTTTAATATTATCCCATGTGTTCGGGTACTGTTTTTCCACCAGCCCCACTTCCCATTGATCCTGTAGGTCCAAAGGCCTAGCTAATTGTGTGTTGAAATTAGAGCTGGTTTTTTGGAAATATTCTCACAGAAACGTTACTAGGCAGCGTTATGTAAAATCCCCCTTCATACATTTTTTTCTCTTTTTATGATACAAGGCCTTTTCAAATCAAACGTCTTGAATCTCTGATGCTTTTATCCAACTGTAAAATTTTTCAGGCCACCCGCAACATTTCAGAAAACACTGCTTGTTCCCCTCTCCCTTTTACCTGTAGAACCTTATCAACGCGGTATATTCTGTCCTGTTGAGGGCTGACTTTCTGTAATTCTTCAGGCTAAAAAGAACCTTGAATGGCTTCCTCACCATAATCTTGTATCTTGTACACTGTTTTCTGACCCCTGTTTAAAATGTCAGTATTATAACCAGACAAGGCGATCAGGTCAACCAGATCTGCTTGCCATTGCGCATCCACATCAGACACTATGGTTTTATTTCTTTTAAAATGTGTCCTAGCAGGTTTGTGTAGCGAATAAGCATCTTGCTCTGTAAGCCAATTAATCACCTGTTTCTTGGTCACAGCCGGCGTACATGTTTTAACAGTCTGAAAAAGAGGCGTTATACCGGCAAAGCTACCTACAGCTCCGAGATCATAATAAATGTTCTTTAAAATCCACTGGTACATTCTTGTTTTTTATTTGGCTGTAAATACAGAGGTATGTTTTTTTTAAAAGAAAATGAAATCCTTGTGTTTTACCTTTGCAACTAACAGCACCCAACACCCCCCACTGCTGTTAATTATCCTCTGCTCAGGTTTCACTTGGGCTAGGCAGGAGGGTTGAGGCATGCCTTTCTACAGTGAGGGGAGGAGGGAAGGGGGGGGTGGGGAAGATTTTCCCTGTCTCTGTGTACAGAATGAGACACAGCTTCCTGCCACCTCACCCCTGGTAACTTTTATTGGGGCATGCGTATCTACAGTGAGGGGTGGAGGGGAGAGGGGGGAGATTCTCCCTGTCTCTGTGTACAGAATGAGACACAGCTTCCTGCCACCTCACAGCTTGTAACTTTTAAAATCAGAGGGGCTAGAAAAAAAGCATGCTTCCGGCTAAAAAAAGAATGCTTATGCCTCTGTCATCATTAAAAGGCGTCAGGAACATTTCTGCTGACGTTCTAGGGGCGTGTTTTGGGGGATTTTGTATCTTGTATTGTACTTCCTGTGAGATCATCAAAAACAGCCATAGTCCATTAATTCTGTCATCATTAAAAGAGCGACATGACCCTTTCTGATGACGTTCTAGGGGCGTGTTTTTTGGGGGTGGTGAGGGGGTAGACTTCTGGTGATGCTATACCCGTGACATCAAAGGGGATGTGGCTTGGAGTGGGGTGTGGGTGGGGCCACCAGTGGCATCATGGGGGTTAGTTTGGGGCGGGGCATGGGAGGGACCCCCATTCACTTCTATTGGAGGGAGGAGCATGGTGTGAGCAGGGCGTGGGCGAGGCTTGGACCAGAAGTGAACGCTGATTGGCTGCTGTCATCCTTATTTCGCCTGTCAATCAGTTTGATTGACTGTGTACCCATAGACTACTCTCAGATATTAAGGGAAAACACAGTACTATTTACACAGCCAAGTCCATAAGCAAAGCACATCAAACAAAACTAACTGATAAATGGGGGTATCCTAGATGATGGAACAGATACTACTATGGGAAGCTTGCTGGGCAGACTGGATGGACCATTGGTCATTTTTTGCTGTCATTTCTTTGTTTCTATGTTTCAGTGCAGCTGAAGATGAAGCTGTGTCCAGTCGGGTAATGAGTTGCTCAATGGCAGCTACAAGTTCTAGGAACTGCTGCTGTTCTTGGAGCTTGTGTGCAAGACTCGAAATGGATTGGAGAGTGGTGGCGTCAGCTGAGTCCATGGCCTCGGCAATCTGTTGCAGACATAGACCCTTGGGCTGAGAAGGAGTTGGTGAAACATGCAGGGAGAGCCCTGAAGATCCCCACTGTCAGCTAGTGGAGCTGGCCATAGCAGAGGTCCAACTGGAGCTTCACCTATACCAGCCCTCGTTCCCATTAGATTGAGCCCTTGGATGCTGGGCATGGCAAATTTTAGGTGAGGGACCTCTGCTGATGAACTGGAGGTCCATGGAGAAGGTTGGGTCACAAGCCAAGGTCTGGGGCAGGCTGGTTACAGGGGTGCTTGGAAGCAAGCAGTGGTAGAAGCATGCAGCGTTCAGGTGTGGTCAAGAGACAGGCAATGGTCAGTGGCTGGCAGAGTTCAATCGTAGAAGAGTGTCAAGCCAAGTCAAAGCCAAAGATCTCTCCAAGGGAAAACAGGATGAATATGTTGGCAGGGAGGCAGGAGCAGCACAGGCAGGCTGGAGAAGATACTGAACAGAAGACTGACCACAGGATGAAGACTCAACAAAGTACTTAAGACTGACCACAAGACAAAGACACGGACCAAGAACTCAGAAACAAAAACCAGGAACTCAGGAACAAAGGCCAGGAATGCTAAGGCAACTTGCTCTAGTAAACAGTAGTTAACCTATTGCCGAGGCAAGGAGGTGCTGCTGAGCTGGCTTTTTATAGGCCTTTGTTGGTGATGTCATTATTGGGCGCCACTGGCATTTTCTCACCAAGGGCCCTTTAAGTGGAGCAATGTCGGGTGTAGGTGTGCCTTAGGAGAGCCCGTAGGAAGTAGCGATATCGAGGGCAGGTTGAGTGTGGTGGCCTGCCGTGCATTTGTTTGGGGACCTGCCCTAGCATCGGAGGGTGTCACTTCAGGCTAGGGGCTGGAGGTAAGTGTGGCAGTCCCTGGGCCTGCTCCACGAATCACCAAATGCAACACAGATACCCCACAGATAGACAGAAACCAAACACCCAGACAGGCACAGAGACACAAACATACCACACCTAGATGGAAAAACAGAGACACACAACCTCCAGACAGAAGACAGACAAAGAGATAAACACAGGCAGACAGACCTCATCACATCCAGTCAAATACAGAAACAAACATTCCATACCACACCAGACATACAGGCCACAAACCACAATGGTAAAGGCTGGACATTTTTTCCAAAAACATAGGTGCCAACCAAATTTTTTTAGGAGCTGAGAAAATCCATCCCACTCTGCCTAGCTTTTGTTTTTCCTTTTTTTTTTTTACTGTTTTCACAATTGTTTCCTATTTTTTATTTTTTTTATTTTTCATAGTTTGCTCATCTTTGTTTTCTCATGTTTTGATTTTCTTATTTTACTTTTTACACTTTTTACTTTTATTCTTCCTTCCCCACCTGTCTCTCGACTTCCTCATTCTTTCTTGTCTCTTCACCTATTCCCCTCGCAAACCTCACCAATTTGCTCACTCTTGCCTTAATAAATATCAGCATTCACTTCAATGCATAAAAGGGTCAGACTCACACTGGTGTGTGTCACATTTTCTTTTGGTCTCTTGGGAAGAAAATTGTGGGAGACAAAAGCTTTTACATTGTAGCAAGAAGAAGACCGCTGTGGTTACTATGCCATTATCAAAGATTTTCATTTAGTGCTAAATAAATAGACTTCAATTTGAATATGGGCCCCTACAAGAAATATAGAGTCATTTTTACTGTTCAGTAGCCATCAGTCTTATATGTTTTAGCCAATTTTCATATTGAATTTAAATCACAAAAGTCAGGAATTTCCTGTGTTTTCAGAAGTTATAAACTATAGCTAGAGCAAGAACCTGGCAGGGAGGGGAAAAATATATAAACAATATAAGCTATATTTATTTATTTATTTATTTATTTATATTAAAGTCAATATTCAGAAACATTTAGCTGGATAAAGGTTAGCCATTTAAATTAGGGACATTCCAGAGGCATAACTAGGAGGAGCATAACTAGGAGGAGCTGGGGCCACCATTGAGAAAGAGAGGGAGTGTGTCGGGGAGTGGAGCTGGCAGAGGTTCTCCCTCCCCCACATCACCAGGATTGGAGAAGTGGAGAGAGAACTTTTAGAAGTTAAATCATCTATCCAGGCCTTATGTCCCTACAAGGGTTTGACCTCGATTGTTTGCCTGTTCGTCCAGGCCTTATGTCCCTAGGTGGGACTGACTCTGTCCTGTATTGCTGTGCCTGTCCGTCCAGGCCTTTTGTCCCTAAGAGGGCTTGACCTCTGTCCTCGACTGCTGTGCCTGTTCATCCAGGCCTTATGTCCCTACAAGGGTTTGACCTCGATTGCATTGCATGTTCGTCCAGGCCTTATGTCCCTACGTGGGATTGACCTCTGTCCTCGACTGCTGTGCCTGTTCATCCAGGCCTTATGTCCCTACAAGGGTTTGACCTCGATTGCTTTGCCTGTTCGTCCAGGCCTTATGTCCCTACATGAGATTGACCTCTGTCCTCGACTCCTGTGCCTGTTCGTCCAGGAATTTTGTCCCTACAAGGGTTTGACCTTGATTAATTTGCATGTTTGTCCATGCCTTATGTCCCTACATGGGATTCACCTCCGTCCTCGACTGCTGTGCCTGTTCGTACAGGCCTTATGTCGCTACATGGGCTTGACCTTGATTGCTTTGCCTGTTCGTCCAGGCCTTATGTCCCTATGTGGGATTGACTCTATCCTCGATTGCTGTGCCTGTCCATCCAGGCCTTATGTCCCTACAAGTGTTTGATCTTGATTGCTTTATCTGTCAGACCAGGCCTTATGTCCCTACGTGGGCTTGATATCTGTCCTCGACTGCTGTGCCTGTCCGTTTAGGCCTTATGTCCCTAGGTGGGATTCACCTCTGTCCTCAACTGCTGTGTCTGTCCAACCAAGCCTTATGTCCCTAGCTGGGAGTGACTCTGTCCTCGATTCCTGTGCCTCTCCATCCAGGCCTTATGTCACACGAGGGCTTGACTGGTATCCTCGAATGCTGTGCCTGTCCATCCAGGCCTTATGTATCTAGGTGGGATTCACATCTGTCCTTGACTGCTATGCCTGTCCATCCATGACTTATGTCCCCAGGTGGGATTGACTTTGTCCTCGATTGCTGTGACTATTCATCCAGGCCTTATGTCGATACTTGGGCTTGACCTCTGTCCTCAACTGCTGTGCCAGTCCGTTTAAGCCTTATGTCCCTAGGTGAGATTCACATCTGTCCTCGACTGCTGTGCCTGTTCGTCCAGGCCTTATGTCCCTACGTGAGCTTGACCTCTGTCCTTCAATGCTGTGCCTGTCCATCCAGGCCTTATGTCCCTAGATGGGATTGACTCTGTCCTCGATTGCTGTGCCTGTTCGTCCAGGCCTAATGTCCCTGCTTGGGATTCACCTCTGTCCTCGACTGCTGTGCCTGTCCATCCAGGCCTGTCCCTAAGTTGGATTGACTCTGTCCTGTATTGCTGTGCCTGTCTGTCTAGGCCTTATATCCCTAGAAGTGTTTGATTTACAATGTAAGTCCTCTGGGGATAGGGAAATACCTACAGTACCTGAGTGTAATCCACTATGAAGTGCTGGAAAGGCATGAAAAGTGGAATATAAATAAATAAATAAAAAATTGCTGGGCCTGTCCGTCCAGGCCTTCTGTCCATAAGAGGGCTTGACCTCTGTCCTCAACTGCTGTGCTTGTTCATCCAGGCCTTATGTCCCTACAAGTGTTTGACCTCGATTGCTTTGCCTGTCCGTCCAGGACTTATGTCCGTACGTGGGATTGAATTCTGTCCTCGACTGCTGTTCCTGTCCGTCCAGGCCTTATGTCCCAACAAGGGTTTGACCTTGATTGCTTTGTCTGTTCGTCCAGGCCTTTTGTCCCTATGTGGGATTCATCTCTGCCCTTGACTGCTGTGCCTGTCCATGCAGGCCTTATGTCCCCTAGGTTGGATTGACTCTGTCCTTTATTGTTGTGCCTGTCCATCCAGGCCTTATGTCCTTACGTGGGCTTGACCTCTGTCCTCGACTGCTGTGCCTGTTCCTCCAGGCCTTATGTCCCTACAAGGGTTTGACCTCGATTGCTTTGCCTGATCATCTAGGCCTTATGTCCCTACATGGGATTGACATCTGTCCTCGACTGCTGTGCCTGTCCGTCCAGGCACTATGTCCCTAGGTGGGATTAACTCTGTCCTCGACTGCTGTGCCTGTTCGTCCAGGCCTTATGTCCCTACAAGGGTTTGACCTCAATTACTTTGCCTGTTCGTCCAGGCCTTATGTCCCTACGTGGGATTGACCTTGATTGCTTTGCCTGTTCATCCAGGCCTTAAGTCCCTACGTGGGATTTACCTCTGTCCTCGACTGCTGTGCCTGTCCATCCAGGCCTTATGTCCCTACAAGGGTTTGACCTCAATTGCTTTGCCTGTCCATTAAGGTCTTATGATGCTACAAGGGTTTGACCTCGATTGCTTTGCCTGTCCGTCCGTGGCTTCTGTACCTATGTGGTCTTGACCTCTGTCCTCGACTGCTGTGCCTGTTCATTTAGGCCTTATGTCCCCACAAATGTTTGACATCGATTGCTTTGCCTGTCCATTAAGGTCTTATGTCCCTACAAGGGTTTGACCTCAGTTGCTTTGCCTGTCCTTCCAGGCCTTATGTCCCTACGTGGGATTGATCTCTATCCTCAACTGCTATGCCTGTTTGTCTAGGCCTTATGTCCCTAAAAGGGTTTGACCTCGATTTCTTTGCCTGTTCATCCAGGCCATATGTCCCTACGTGGGATTGAGTCTGTCCTATATTGCTGTGCCTGTCTATCCAGGCCTTATGTACCTACGTGGGATTGACTCTGTCCTGTATTGCTGTGCCTGTCCATCCAGGCCTTATGTCCCTACAAAGGTTTGACCTTGATTGCTTTGCCTGTCCATCCAGGCCTTATGTCCCTACAAGTGTTTGACCTTGATTACTTTGCCTGTTCATCTAGGCCTTATGTCCCTACATGGGATTGACCTCACTTTCTTTGCCTGTTCGTCCAGGCCTTAGGTCCCTATGTGGGATTCACCTCTGTCCTCGACTGCTGTGCCTGTCCGACCAGGCCTTATGTCCCTACAAGGGATTGACCTAGATTGCTTTGCCTGTCCGTCCAGGCCTTATGTCCCTATGTGGGCTTGACCTCTGTCCTCGACTGCTGTGCCTGTCCATCCAGGCCTTATGTCCCTAGGTGGGATTGATTCTGTCCTCGATTGATGTGCCTGTCCATCCATGCCTTATGTCCCTACATGGACTTGACCTCTTTCCTTGAATGCTTTGCCTGTCCGTCCAGGTCGTATGTTCCTAGGTGGGATTGACTCTGTCCTCGATTGCTGTGCCTGTTCGTCCAGGTCTTATGTCCCTACATGGGCTTGACCTCTGTCCTCGACTGCTGTGCCTGTCCATCCAGGCCTTATGTCCCTAGTTGGGATTCACCTCTGTCTTCGACTGCTATACCTGTTCATCCAGGCCTTATGTCACTAGGTGGGATTCACCTCTGTCCTTGACTGCTGATCCTGTTTGTCCCGGCCTTATGTCAATAGGTGGGATTCACCTCTGTCCTTGACTGCTGTGCCTTCCATCCAGGCCTTATGATCCTACATGGGCTTGACCTCTGTCCTTGACTGCTGTGCCTGTTTGCCCAGGCCTTATGTCCAGTCCTAACGGCGGAAACCTCCTTGCAAATGGAAACCTCTATCAATTCAAACTAGTAATCCTTCACAGCATGGATCCTTAAATAAAACAAACAGTTTTCTTTAGTTTTAGGGCAGAGAAGAGAACTTCCTCCATCTTGCTTATGAAGTCATGATCTGTTTGCAAATGCTTAAATCCTAACAATTGGTACCATTATACACTCTATGGGCCAACCCATTCCATGGAGCCCTTTCCTGCTCAAAGGAATGGGAACTCTCCCCGTTGTTGCAGCCTCTCTTACCACCTGTTGACCCATATTCAGAACAAGAAAAGATATCCAAAGTATTTAGACTGTCTCAAATGCAACACAGTGAGACCATGCTCACAGTAAGACCCTGCTCCAGGTCACCACGCTTTGAAGGCTCATGCTCCACTCTAGGGGCCAACCTATTCCGGGGAGCCCTTCCCGGCCCAAATGAAAGGGAACTCTCCCTGGTGTAGCCAGCCTGTATCTACCCTCTGCGTCTGTGCCTTGCTGCCATACACCAGATGACTCACTCAACTCCTTGTGATGTTCTGGCCACTATCATGGTTGCTCAGTGTGTTGGTGCTAGTCTTTCTGCTTGCTATGTTCCTCCTTCATTGTGCTGTAGGATGTTGATTCCACTTGTCTTGCCACTTTGCCTGTCGTGCTGCCTTCGAGGGTTCATGCATCTCTTGTCGGTGCTCTCTTTTGAAGCTGTGGTGTGTTTTTGACACTCTCACTGCTGTTTTGTGCCTCTATTAAAGTACTCTTCTTACCACTCCTGGTACCCCTTTGCCCCTTTAAAGTACCTTAGGCTATTCATGCCACTTTGGTGCCACTTTGCCACAGTCTAAGTACCTTGGGGCTGTTTTGTTGTTCTGATGAATGCTCCCAGGAAGTTTCATCAAAATTGATAATAAAACCCTAATTCTGCAGCCAAAAGTATGCTGCAAATACTTCCCCCATTGACTTTAATGGGAACCGGAAAACGAATGCACATATCAACGTATCGGGGTGCCATTGAATGAATGCAACATATCTGGGCCCCGACGAATACGTATCCCGAATCCAACAAATACTTTCTGGCTGCACTGCCCTACTAGATAGTATTATAGACAGTTCTGGGGATGAGCTGGCTATCATGGTACATATAGGCACCAATAACATAGGAAAATGTGCGAGAGAGGTTCTGGAAGTCAAATTTAGGATTTTAGTAGTAAGCTAAAATCTAGAACCTCCAGGGTGGCATTCTTTGAAATGTTCCCTGTTCCACATGCAGGTCCCCAGAAGCAGGCAGAGCTCTAGAGTCTCAATGCATTGATGAGCCAATGGTGCAGGGAAGAGGAATTCAGTTTTGTAAGAAACTGGGGAACCTTTTGTGGAAAGAGGAGACTTTTCTAAAAGGATGGGCTCCAACTTAACCAGAGTGAAACCAGGCTGCTGGTGCTAACTTTTAAAAAGGAGATAGAGCAGCTTTCAACTAAAACAACAGGGAAAGCCGACAGTCACTCAGCAATGCTTAGTTCAGAGGAATGTGTCTTTGAAGGATACTAATGAAACAGGAGAGTTAGGGCATCCCCACAGAGAGATTCCAAT
This sequence comes from Rhinatrema bivittatum, assembly GCF_901001135.1. NCBI lineage: Eukaryota > Metazoa > Chordata > Amphibia > Gymnophiona > Rhinatrematidae > Rhinatrema > Rhinatrema bivittatum. Next base: position 399,555,186 of record NC_042616.1, read on the forward strand.
AAAAGCAAAAGTAGTCCATGTGCCTGTATGTAAAGAATCACCTAAGCTAAATAATTCCAAATTATCCCTATCAACTGAAAAGCAGGTTGTTAATATATGCTAAAAGCGCAGTTTGAAATGTCTGTATGCCAATGACAGAAGTCTAAGAAGTAAGATGGGAGAGCCAGAGTGTATATCAGTTAATGATGACATAGACATAATTGGTCTTAGAAGAAAGGAGGATAACCAATGAACAGTGCTATATCAGGTTACAAATTATATCACAATGATGGGGAGAATCAACATGGTGGGGGTGTGCAGGAGGGTAGAATCTAACAGGATAAAGATCATACAAGAGACTAAATGCTCAGTAGAATCTATCAGCCTAATTTTAAAAGAGCCTCGTGTAAAAATGGAGGGTTGCACTACATGTATTTTACATGCAGAAGTTCCGGGGCCTAAAAAAGGGGAGGCCGGTGGTGCGCAGTCTGAGTGGGGAGGAGCGGGGGGCCAAGACAGTGCCATTTTGCACTGTCCCAATGACTCACATGCTGGCAGCCAGCTGGTATGCGCAACTAACTTCATCTCGGGGCACGAAGAAAGTTAAAAAAAGAAAAACAAAAGGGATAGCGAGGATAGATTTAGGGGTTGGGTGGAGAGGGGAAGAGTTAGGAAGGGTAGGGTTAGGGATCAGAAAGTTCTCTTCCAGTCCACTCCTTAATTGGAGTGGACTGGGAGGGAACTGGGAAGAAGCCCTATAGTGTCGCCATGCAGAATTGAAAAAATCCTTCCCCTGCACACGGAGGAGGCCACCTGCCCATAGATGCACATGAGAACATTAAAATCCGTTGCACAAGTATGCACGGGAACCACACACACATGGCAGTGCATGCACGGGTCTTAAAATCAACCCCTACATGGGTAGAAATTCCACGTGTGTCGGGTAAGAGTATAGTGATAGGGGTATCTAGGGGTGTGCATTCGTTTGCAACGTATTGGCAATCCACAACGTATAGGGCCATATTCGTTGTATTCGTGGGGAAGCAAAACGTATCGCGATTCCCATGAATACAACGAATCCTCTGAATTATTTGGCCGTCTAAAGGAGCGAATTTAAACAAAACCCCCACCCTCCTGACCCCCCATTTTGCCAAAACTCCCTGGTGGTCCAGTGGGGGTCCAGGAGCGATCTCCTGCACTAGGACTGTCGGCTGCCGCTATTCGAAATGGCGCCGATAGCCTTTGCCCTTACTATGTCACAGGGGCTACCAGTGCCATTGGTCGGCCCCTGTGACAAAGGGCAAAGGCTATTGGTGCCATTTTGAATACTGACAGCTGATGGCGTGAGTGCAGTAGATGGCTCCAGGAACCCCACTGGACCACCAGGGAGTTTTGGTAAGTCTTGGGGGGGGGGCAGGAGGGTGGGGGGTTGTAATTAATTAAATTTTAGCCTGGAAACGAATAAGAATAGAACGCATGAATGGATCAGGGGCCCCCCTTGCCGAATGCAACATATCTGCCCCCCCCCCCCCTCCATGAATACAAATACCGAATGCAACATATGCGGTCCCTCTGCACATCCCTAGGAGTATCTACCATCCACCTGGCCAAAATGATTAGACAGATGATAAAAACCCAAGAGAAATCAGGGAAGCTAACCAATTTGGCAGTTCATTAATATGGGAGATTTCAATTACCCCAATATTGACTGGGTAAATGTAACATCAGGACATGCTAGAGACATAATGCTCCTGGATGTAATAAACAACTGCTTCATGGAGCAATTGGTTCAGGAACCAAAGAGAGTGGGAGCTATTTTAGATTTAATTCTTAGTGGAACAGAATTTGATGAGAGAGGTAATGGTGATGGGGCCACGTGGCAATAGTGGTCATAACATGATCAAATTTGAACTAATGATTGAAAGGGGGACAATATGTAAATCTACAGCTCTGACATGAAATTTTCAAAAGGAAAACTTTCATAAAATGAGGAAAATAGATAGAAAAAAACTGAAAGGTGCAGTTGCAAAGGTTAAAAGTGTACAATAGGTCTAGACAATGCTTAAAAATACAATCTTAGAAGTACAGTCCAGATGTATTCCACACATTAAGAAAGATGGAAGGAAGGCAAAACAATTACCAGTATGGTTAAAAGGGGAGGTGAAAGAGGCTATTTTAGCCAAAAACAATCATTCAAAGAGTTATATTGGCCACCATCCAGTCTTCAGGTACAATGGACGATTTGAATAATAATTTACAAATTTTTACTAAAAGATCAAGATAAGAACATAAGAAAATGCCATACTGGGTCAGACCAAGGGTCCATCAAGCCCAGCATCCTGTTTCCAACAGTGGCCAATCCAGGCCATAAGAACCGGCAAGTACCCAAAAACTAAGTCTATTCCATGTAACCATTGCTAATGGCAGTGGCTATTCTCTAAGGGGTAGATTTTCAAACCGCACGATTTGGCGTATTTTTGCTGGCGCATCAGGCGCAAGCAAAAGTACGCGGGATTTTAGTAGATACGCGCGTAGCCGCGCGTATCCGCTAAAATCCTGAATCGCTGCGCGCAAGGCTATCAATTACGTATAGCCGGCGCGCGCCGAGCCGCGCAGCCTACCCCTGTTCCCTCCGAGGCCGCTCTGAAATCGGAGCGGCCTCGGAGGGAACTTTCTTTTGCCCTCCCCTCACCTTCCCCTCCCTTCCCCTACCTAACCCACCCGCCCGGCCCTGTCTAATCCCCCCCCTTACCTTTGTTGGGGGATTTACGCCTCCCAGAGGGAGACGTAAATCCCCGCGCGCCAGCAGGCCGCTAGCGCGCCGGGACGCGACCTGGGGGCGGGTCCGGAGGGTGCGGCCACGCCCCCAGACCGCCCCAGGCCATAGCCACGCCCCCGGGCCCGCACCCGGAACGCTCCCGACACGCCCCGAAAATGCCGCGCGGTTCGGGCCCACCCCTGACACTCCCCCGACACGCCCCCCTCAGAAAACCCCGGGACTTACGCGAGTCCCGGGGCTCTGCGCGCGCCGGTAGGCCTATGTAAAATAGGCTCACCGGCGCGCAGGGCCCTGCTCGCCTAAATCCGCCCGGATTTGGGCGGATTTAGGCGAGCAGGGCTCTTAAAATCCGCCCCTAAGTGAACTTAATAGCAGGTAATGGACTTCTCCTCCAAGAACCTATCCAATCCTTTTTTAAACACAGCTATACTAACTGCACTAACCACATCCTCTGGCAACAAATTCCAGAGTTTAATTGTGCGCTGAGTAAAAAAGAACTTTCTCCGATTAGTTTTAAATGTGCCCCATGCTAACTTCATGGAGTGCCCCCTAGTCTTTCTACTATCCGAAAGAGTAAATAACCGATTCACATCTACCCGTTCTAGATCTCTCATGATTTTAAGCACCTCTATCATATCCCCCCTCAGTCATCTCTTCTCCAAGCTGAAAAGTCCTAACCTCTTTAGTCTTTCCTCATAGGGGAGTTGTTCCATTCCCCTTATCATTTTGGTAGCCCTTCTCTGTACCTTCTCCATCGCAATTATATCTTTTTTGAGATGCGGCGACCAGAATTGTACACAATATTCAAGGTGCGGTCTCACCATGGAGCGATACAGAGGCATTATGACATTTTCCGTTTTATTCACCATTCCCTTTCTAATAATTCCCAACATTCTGTTTGCTTTTTTGACTGCCGCAGCACACTGTACTGACGATTTCAATAGGGATGTGAATCGTTTTCCATATCGTCTTAACGATAGAAATCGTGTGGCAGGGCAAGAAAATCGTCTTAGGCACGATTTTTTAGTTAAAAAATCGTTAAAAATCGTTTTTTCCGATTAGTGCGCACTAACTCGAGTTAGTGTGCACTAACGGGAGTTAGTGCGCACTAACTGGGAGTTAGTGCGCACTAACTGAAAATGATACAATTTGACACTTTTCAGGTCAGTTAAGGTCAGTTTAGGAATGAATATGTATTCCTATTGGCTGCCCTCTTATTTATTCATGTTACCAAGTTTCCTACTGACAGTATATGGGGGACGGGAAATGGAAACAGTTGGTAGCTTGACAAAACAAGTAATGTGATCAGTCAATGTGACTAGAACTTGTGCCCTAACCCTGATACCAGGGGTATTGTGATCTTCCTGCACACAGTGCCCTATCCCTATTAATACCAGGAGTGTTGTGATCTTCCTGCACACAGTGCCCTATCCCTAATACCAGGGGTGTTGTGATCTTCCTGCACACAGTGCCCTATTCCTGATACTGGGGGTGTTGTGATCTTCCTGCACACAGTGCCCTATTCCTGATACCGGGGGTGTTGTGATCTTCTTGCACACATTCCGATATCAGGGATAGGGCACTGCATGCAGGAAGATCACAACACTCCTGGTATTAATAGGGATAGGGCACTGCATGCAGGAAGATCACAACACCCCTGGTATCAGGGATAAGGCACTGTGTGCAGGAAGATCACAATACCCCGGAGGAGTGAGGGTCAGGCAGCTCCCCCCTGTCTGTGAAGCAAGCCTCTCACTAGTAATGCAGGGAGGGAGCTGTCTCAGACTTCACCATCCTCCCCCCCCCCCCTCACCCACACACCATTCACTAGCTGGGACATGGGGGAAGTCAGGAATGAGGGTCAGGCAGCTCCCCCCTGTCTGTGAAGCCAGCCTCTCACTAGTAATGCAGGGAGGGAGCTGTCTCAGACTTCACCATCCTCCCCCCCCCCCCCCCTCACCCACACACCATTCACTAGCTGGGACATGGGGGAAGTCAGGAGTGAGGGTCAGGCAGCTCCCCCCTGTCTGCGAAGCCAGCCTCTCACTAGTAATGCAGGGAGGGAGCTGTCTCAGACTTCACCATCCTCCCCCCCCCCCCTCACCCACACACCATTCACTAGCTGGGACATGGGGGAAGTCAGGAGTGAGGGACAGGCAGCTCCCCCCTGTCTGTGAAGCCAGCCTCTCACTAGTAATGCAGGGAGGGAGCTGTCTCAGACTTCACCATCCTCCCCCCCCCCCTCACCCACACACCATTCACTAGCTGGGACATGGGGGAAGTCAGGAGTGAGGGTCAGGCAGCTCCCCCCTGTCTGTGAAGCCAGCCTCTCACTAGTAATGCAGGGAGGGAGCTGTCTCAGACTTCACCATCCTCCCCCCCCCCCTCACCCACACACCATTCACTAGCTGGGACATGGGGGAAGTCAGGAGTGAGGGTCAGGCAGCTCCCCCCTGTCTGCGAAGCCAGCCTCTCACTAGTAATGCAGGGAGGGAGCTGTCTCAGACTTCACCATCCTCCCCCCCCCCCTCACCCACACACCATTCACTAGCTGGGACATGGGGGAAGTCAGGAGTGAGGGTCAGGCAGCTCCCCCCTGTCTGTGAAGCCAGCCTCTCACTAGTAATGCAGGGAGGGAGCTGTCTCAGACTTCACCATCCTCCCCCCCCCCCCTCACCCACACACCATTCACTAGCTGGGACATGGGGGAAGTCAGGAGTGAGGGTCAGGCAGCTCCCCCCTGTCTGTGAAGCCAGCCTCTCACTAGTAATGCAGGGAGGGAGCTGTCTCAGACTTCACCATCCACCCCCCCCCCCTCACCCACACACCATTCACTAGCTGGGACATGGGGGAAGTCAGGAGTGAGGGTCAGGCAGCCCCCCCCTGTCTGTGAAGCCAGCCTCTCACTAGTAATGCAGGGAGGGAGCTGTCTCAGACTTCACCATCCTCCCCCCCCCCCCCTCACCCACACACCATTCACTAGCTGGGACATGGGGGAAGTCAGGAGTGAGGGTCAGGCAGCTCCCCCCTGTCTGTGAAGCCAGCCTCTCACTAGTAATGCAGGGAGGGAGCTGTCTCAGACTTCACCATCCTCCCCCCCCCCCCCCTCACCCACACACCATTCACTAGCTGGGACATGGGGGAAGTCAGGAGTGAGGGTCAGGCAGCTCCCCCCTGTCTGTGAAGCCAGCCTCTCACTAGTAATGCAGGGAGGGAGCTGTCTCAGACTTCACCATCCTCCCCCCCCCCCCTCACCCACACACCATTCACTAGCTGGGACATGGGGGAAGTCAGGAGTGAGGGTCAGGCAGCTCCCCCCTGTCTGTGAAGCCAGCCTCTCACTAGTAATGCAGGGAGGGAGCTGTCTCAGACTGGTATCAGGGTTAGGGCACTGTGTGCAGGAAGATCACAACACTCCTGGTATTAATAGGGATAGGGCACTGTAAGAGATGACTGTAGTAGATTGAATAAAGATCTGATGTTTCTGCTCTCCTCACACCAAACAAAAACAACACACAAGCAGAGAAGCCCTTCTTACAAAGCTGAGCTAGTGAGTTAAGTAGGAGGAAAAGTCAACATACTGGTGCCAGTGTGGCTACTTAAAAAATACACTTACCAACAATCAATTACATATATTTGAACTGTGTACAGTTCCAGCCAGGACCACCTTTCTAAAATGCACAGTGATTGGCAAATTCAACATGCACTAGCATTTCAGGTTCCTGCTAACAAAAATAATAAACAAACAAGTTCTAGTCACGTGAGTGCTGATCATTACATTACTTTTTTTGTCAAGCTTCCAACTGTTTCCATTTCACATCCCCCCAACCATATTGGTAACATCAATAGATAAGAGCACAGCCAGCCAATAGGAATACATACATACATATTCATTCCTAAGTGACCTTTACTGACCTGGGAAGTGTGAACACTTTGTTTCATTTTCTGTTGGTGTTCGTTAGTTTCCAGTTCCATTTCCCATCCCCCCAACCATCACCTCAGTGGTAACCTTGGTAACATCAATAGATAAGAGGGCAGCCAGCCAATAGGAACACATATTCATTCCTAACTGACCTTCAGTGACCTGGAAAGTGTTTATTTGTATCATTTTCAGTTAGTGGGCACTAAATCGAGTTAGTGCGCACTAACGGGGAGTTAGTGCGCACTAACTCGATTTAGTGCGCACTAACACGATTTAACGATTTTTAACGATAAATCGTTAGAATTTCTATTGTATCGTGTTCTATAACGATTTAAGACGATATAAACATTATCGGACGATAATTTTAATCGTTGAAAAACGATTCACATCCCTAGATTTCAATGTGTTTTCCACTATGACACCTAGATCTCTTTCTTGGGTTGTAGCACCTAATATGGAACCCAACATTGTGTAATTATAGCATGGGTTATTTTTCCCTATATGCATCACCTTGCACTTATCCACATTAAATTTCATCTGCCATTTGGATGCCCAATTTTCCAGTCTCACAAGGTTTTCCTGCAATTTATCACAATCTGCTTGTGATTTAACTACTCTGAACAATTTTGTGTCATCTGCAAATTTGATTATCTCACACATCGCATTTCTTTCCAGATCATTTATAAATATATGGAAAAGTAAGGGTCCCAATACAGATCCCTGAGGAACTCCACTGTCCACTCCCTTCCACTGAGAAAATTGCCCATTTAATCCTACTATCTGTTTCCTGTCTTTTAGCCAGTTTGCAATCCACGAAAGGACATCGCCACCTATCCCATGACTTTTTACTTTTCCTAGAAACCTCTCATGAGGAACTTTGTCAAAAGCCTTCTGAAAATCCAAGTATACTATATCTACCGGTTTACCTTTATCCACATGTTTATTAACTCAACTCCTTCAAAAAAGTGAAGCAGATTTGTGAGGCAAGACTTGCCCTGGGTAAAGCCATGCTGACTTTGTTCCATTAAACCATGTCTTTCTATATGTTCTGTGATTTTGATGTTTAGAACACTTTCCACTATTTTTCCTGGCACTGAAGTCAGGCTAACCGGTCTGTAGTTTCCCGGATCGCCCCTGGAGCCCTTTTTAAATATTGGGGTTACATTTGCTATCCTCCAGTCTTCAGGGACAATGGATGGTTTTAATGATAAGTTACAAATTTTTACTAATAGGTCTGAAATTTCATTTTTTAGTTCCTTCAGAACTCTGGGGTGTATACCATCCGGTCCAGGTGATTTACTACTCTTCAGTTTGTCAATCAGGCCTACCACATCTTCTAGGTCCACCCTGATTTGATTCAGTCCATCTGAATCATTACCCATGAAAACCTTCTCCATTACGGGTACCTCCCCAACATCCTCTTCAGTAAACACCGAAGCAAAGAAATCATTTAATCTCTCCGCGATGGCCTTATCCTCTCTAAGTGCCCCTTTAACCCCTCGATCATCTAACGGTCCAACTGACTCCCTCACAGACTTTCTGCTTCGGATATATTTAAAAAAGTTTTTACTGTGAGTTTTTGCCTCTACAGCCAACTTCTTTTCAAATTCTCTCTTAGCCTGTCTTATCAATGTCTTACATTTAACTTGCCAATGTTTATGCTTTATCCTATTTTCTTCTGTTAGATCCTTCTTCCAATTTTTGAATGAAGATCTTTTGGCTAAAATAGCTTCTTTCACCTCCCCTTTTAACCATGCCGGTAATTGTTTTGCCTTCTTTCCACCTTTCTTAATGTGTGGAATACATCTGGACTGTGCTTCTAGAATGGTATTTTTTAACAATGACCACGCCTCTTGGACATTTTTTACTTTTGTAGCTGCTCCTTTCAGTTTTTTTCTAACAATTTTTCTCATTTTATCAAAGTTTCCCTTTTGAAAGTTTAGCACAAGAGCCTTGGATTTGCACACTGTTCCTTTTCCAGTCATTAAATCAAATTTGATCATATTATGATCACTATTGCCAAGCGGCCCCACCACCGTTACCTCTCTCACCAAGTCCTGTGCTCCACTGAGAATTAGATCTAAAATTGCTCCCTCTCTCGTCGGTTCCTGAACAAATTGCTCCATAAAGCTATCATTTATTCCATCCAGGAACGTTATCTCTCTAGCGTGACCCGATGATACATTTACCCAGTCTATATTGGGGTAATTGAAGTCTCCCATTATTACTGCACTACCAATTTGGTTAGCTTCCCTAATTTCTCTTAGCATTTCACTGTCCATCTCACCATCTTGACCAGGTGGACGGTAGTATACCCCTATCACTATAGTCTTCCCTGACACACAAGGGATTTCTACCCATAAAGATTCAATTTTGTATTTAGTCTCATGCAGGATGTTTATCCTGTTGGACTCTATGCCGTCCCGGACATAAAATGCCACACCTCCTTCCGAGTGCTCCTCTCTGTCATTGCGATATAATTTGTACCCCGGTATAGCACTGTCCCATTGGTTGTCCTCCTTCCACCATGTCTCTGAGATGCCAATTAAGTCTGTGTCATCATTTACTGCTATACATTCTAATTCTCCCATCTTACTTCTTAGACTTCTGGCATTAGCATACAAACATTTCAAAGTTTGTTTTTTGTTTGTATTTTCGTTCTGCTTTTTAATTGATAGGGATAAGTTAGAATTTTTTAGCTCAGGGGAGTTTTTAGTTACAGGCACTTGGACTACTTTTCTAATTATTGGAACCTCACTGTCGAGATGCCCTAATTCTAATGCATCATTAGTATCCTTTAAAGATACCTCTCTCTGAACCATGCGCTGCTGAGCGACTGTCGGCTTTCCCCTTTGTTCTAGTTTAAAAGCTGCTCTATCTCCTTTTTAAAGGTTAGCGCCAGCAGTCTGGTTCCACCCTGGTTAAGGTGGAGCCCATCCCTTCGGAAGAGACTCCCCCTTCCCCAAAAGGTTCCCCAGTTCCTAACAAAACTGAATCCCTCTTCCTTGCACCATCGTCTCATCCACGCATTGAGACTCCGGAGCTCTGCCTGCCTCTGGTGACCTGCGCGTGGAACAGGGAGCATTTCAGAGAATGCTACCCTGGAGGTTCTGGATTTAATCTTTCTACCTAAGAGCCTAAATTTGGCTTCCAGAACCTCCCTCCCACATTTTCCTATGTTGTTGGTGCCCACGTGTACCACGACAGCCGGCTCCTCCCCAGCACTGTCTAAAATCCTATCTAGGTGACGCGTGAGGTCCCCCACCTTCGCACCAGGTAGGCATGTTGCCAGGCGATCCTCACGCCCACCAGCCACCCAGTTATCTACATTCCTAATAATCGAATCACCAACTATGACGGCCGACCTAACCCTTCCCTCCTGGGCAGTAGGCCTTGGGGAGATATCCTGTGCGAAAGGATAATGCATCACCTAGAGAGCAGGTCCTTTCCTGTTACACCTGGTTGGTGCTCTCCCTTCATGAGACCTTCTTCCTCCAAGGCAGCACCAGGGCTGCCAGTCTGAAGTTGGGACTTGACTACTATGTCCCTGAAAGTCTCATCTATATACCTCTCTGTCTGCCTCAGCTCCTCCAGGTCTGCCACTCTAGCCTCCAGAGATCAGACTCGTTCTCTGAGAGCCAGGAGCTCTTTGCATCGCATGCACATGTACAACTTCTCACCGGTGGGTAAAAAATCGTACATGTGACACTCGATGCAAAAGACTGGGAAGCCCCCCCTCTTGCTGCTGGACTGCTGCCTTCATCTCAATTTTGATCAGTTCCTAGTTAAGTTTTAGGTTGCTATGGGAGTAGGAATGTGTCTAACTTCCTTTAAATGTATTAGTGAGTTCACTATGTGTCTGGTAGTGGCCTACCGGGGTCTGATCGAATTCTCAATAAAGTTTTTGTAGATTTTTTTTTTTTTGTGAAAGTGGCACCTGCTTATAAATTAAGGGATGAGCTAGGGGTGGGTGGGCGAGGGGTGGGAGGGTTGGGAAATACAGTCTAACTTCAGTTAGTCAGCCTGAGTTACTCACTGCTCCCTTGATTAACAAATGTTGTTCCCTATTCAAACCTAATCACACTACCTCAACACCTTTCCAAGGTGAGTAACTGAGCTGAACTATTCAACATTTTTACTTTGGTATATACTGCTCCTAGCTTATTTCTAGCTTCTGGCTACTTTTTGTGGGGTTTTTTTTTTTGTGGGGTTTTTTTTTTCAATACAAGCACTCAGTTAGTATTAAATACAACACTCAGCTCTTTAAAAGTCTGGAGAACACTCAGTTCTGCAGACTTTTAAAAATAAACACACTACCTACTGCTACCTTATTGACTGACTAAAAATACAAACAGTCTAACTTGTTTATTCACTGCCTTTCTGACTATTAAAGGCACAAACACACAAACACACTAGCAAGGCCTTCTTAAGTAGTTCAAGAACTTCTGAATCAGGTAGTCAGTAACAGGTCAATACAGTAAAGTGCGGCCACAGTTACCCCGCTTCTAACCCGCTTTCTACTCACTTTCTGTCCGCGTTAGCCCTTCCTGCGATACACAATCCCTTTTAACCGATTCTTACCGCCTCTTTAAATCACCGGGTAACCCCTTCCGCCCGTGGCATGTATATTAGATGTAAACGATCGAATTAGCTATTCCCTCCCATACAGTAATGCGCGCCCCGACTATCGCTTTTTTACCCTGCCGTTTGCCGCGCATTTAACCTGCTAACTTACCGCCTACCCTTACCCCTGCATTAGAGGCAGGGGTAAGGGTAGGTGGCAAACTTACCCCCAGCCCCCGCTCACCTGCCCTGGCCGTGTCAATGGGTGCTAGTCTCCGGGGCAGCCCCAGACCTCTCCCCCCTCCTCCCGAAGCAATGAAAGTGGAAAAAATCGAAAAAGCCAAAAAAAAAAAAAAAGTAGCAATGAAGTGGACGGTTCTCCTACGCTCGGGATTGCCAGTCCTCTCTCCCCTCCTCCCGAAGCAAGGCGCGTAAAGCAGCCTTGCTTCGGGAGGAGGGAAGAGAGGACTGGCAGTGTAAAGCAACGACTAACTTTTTTCGCAGCCCTCCTCCGGAGACGGACATCGGCAGAGACGGATCGCGGCTCCCCTGCCTCCCGGAGGCAAAGATGGATGCCTGCCCGGGCAAAAGCGGCCCCTGTGCGTGCAATTGGGCCGCTCAAGGTGTGACGTCACGACGATTGGCGTCACGACATGTGACGTCACATCTTGAGCGGCCCAATTGCATGCACAGGGGACGCTTTCGCCCGTGCAGGCATCCGTCTTCGCCGGGAGGCAGGGGAGCCGCGGTCCGTCTCTGCTGATGTCCGTCTCCAGAGGAGGGCTGCGAGAAAAGTAAGTCATTGCTTTACACTGCCAGTCCTCTCTCCCCTCCTCCCGAAGCAAGGCGCGTAAAGCAGCCTTGCTTCGGGAGGAAGGGAGAATCGTCCACTTCGTTGGTACTTTTTTTTTTTTTTTTGGCTTTTTCGATTTACACTGCCAGTCCTCTCTCCCCTCCTCCCGAAGCAAGGCTGCTTTTCACGCCTTGCTTCGGGAGGAGGGGAGAGAGGACTGGCAATCTCGAGCGTAGGAGAACCGGCCACTTCCTGGTACCTGTCATTTCAAATGTCATTTGAAATGACATTTAAAATGACAGATACGAGCATGTCCGTGAAGGGTTAGGCCAGCGCACCCAGGATACTGTATAGCGCTCTATACAGTAAAACGGGTTGCGCGGGCCTAACGCTTCACGGATGCTTCTTGGACGCGGCTTGCATTTGCAAGCAATTTAAATACAGTATCGAGCGGTAGGTGAGCCGGACTGTGCATGCGGCAACCGCGGGTGCGCCCGGCACTAACGCAGCTCTTCCTACTGCTCCTTACTGTATCGGCCTGACAGGAAGTTGTTCAGATAGCTGGAGCAGAGCTCACTGGAGGCCTCTTCAGGTGGGGTATTATAGCAAGCAGAATCAGAAAACTGTGAGACTGCATGGCAAGCGAAATTGTGACAGATTTTTTGCATCCTAAATGCATTACTCTAATATTAAATCTTAGATCCCCAACCTTAGACCATTTCTAGAGCTTTGCTAGATCTGTCCTCATATTTTCCACACTTTCCTGGCTGTCCACCCTGTTACTGATTTTTTTCTCATCATCAAAAAGGCAAAACTTTCCCAACAATCCTTCCATTATGTTGCTCACAAAAATGTGAAAAGAACCAGTTTAAGTATCAATCCCTGAGGCGTACCATTAGTAACACCCCTCTCCTCAGAGAAAAAAATGTTTGCCATTTGTCACCTCCCATTTAACCAGTTTCTAACCCAATCAGTCCATCTAGGATCTGTGCCAAGGATGCTCAATTTATTTATATGTCTTCTATGTGGAACTATGTCAAAGGCCTTGCTGAATTCCAACTATATCTCGCCTAGCATTCTCCCTTGATCCAACTCTCTGGTCACCCAATTTGAAAAACTGATTAGATTCATCTGACATGATTTACCTCTGGTAAAATCATGATGTCTTGAATCTTGCAATCCACCGGATTCCAAAAATTGCACTAGCCTCTGTTTTAGCAGTTATTCCATTAGTTTGCTCATCCCAGAGATCAGACTAACTGGTTTGGAGTTCCCAACATTCTCCTTCTTTCCACTTTTATGAATAGGAACCATAACCATCCTTTCCCAGTTCTCTGGTACTTCTCCAGGCTCTGAGGGGTAGATTTTAATAGGTGCGCACGCAAAATCCAAGTGCACACACTACTCGGCTCGCACACATGGACGCATTGATTTTATAACATGCGTCCCTTCCTTTCCGATGCAGCCCTCAGCTATACTTCAGTGATCTCAGAAAGCCATACATAAAATTTATTCCAGCATGGCCTTTGAGGCCAGCAGGTCTCCCTTCTCTCAAAAGATCTCATTCAAGCAAGACTCAGTAGCAAACACACCAGTCTTCCTGATTCCCTCTTCATTGACAACCCCCCACCCCCATCTCACACCATAAAATAGAGTCAGGACAAGTAATTTGTATGGTAACAATTAGACACCTTTATTAAAATGATTTATACAATAAACTGTACTAATCCTCAAATGGGTAGTAATAAAGTGTACAGTTCCTCAGGGTAAATACTGTAAGCCATATAAAGTATGTAACTTGAAGAAACTTGATTTAATAACAGATTTAATGTGATGATGAAATATTAGGTTGGAATCTAACCTCAAGACTCTTTAGGTAGTGGGATCAATACGATCACATTCACAATGATCAAATTGAGTGGCAGATAATCAAAGCGAGGATGCTGAATTATGATCACTTCTGTTTTTGAAACATTCAAGGCTAATTTATTATGGAATAACCATTACTAAATGGTGGATATGCAAAGGCCAATTAATTGTGATATTTCAAACCAAGTGTGCCGAACACAGGCAAAGAACCAAATGTCATCTGCAAATACATTTTACCTATTGGAGAAAGTTGCCAAGATCTTGCAAATAGGAGGTAAATAGATATTAAACAGAGCCCTGTGGAACTCTGGCAGAAATAGATGATTATTTAGAATGTATATGACCCATCTTAACCTGATAAGAGCGTTATGATAAATATGAACTGAACCACTTCATGACAGTAACAGATAGGCCATGTTCCCTTAGTCGAAATAGTAAGATATTATAATCTAAGGTGTCAAATGCCAAATAAATGACCAAAGAAACAAGGACTTATCTTAAATTTCACATGATGTGGTCTCAAAACGTGTCCAGTGATAAGGGTCAACAGGTCACTAAGAAAAGTCTCATGTTGCAATTAAAATTGCAAACTGAAAAAAATTTCCTTCTAAAAATTTTAACAGCATGTGCGAAAAATCCATGGAGTCTATCAGCTGTGGCAAACCTAAATTAATTTTCAAATTCAGAAGATAGAATTACTAGAAATATATAGTAGACTTCACTGGCTCCAAGGATTGCAAAGCACAGCCATTTGGCTTTTGATCAATACAACAAAGTCATGGTCAGATATATTAATTCAGCTGCAACATGAAATAGAAGAACTAAGACAGAGAAATGATAAATTACCTGATAAGCTAAACTCAATTACAATGCAAGCTTCTATTATCAGCACACAGAGAGACACCTATAAATCTGATAATGAAAGATTAACTCAATTATTTAAAGAGAATGATGATATATTGTGTCTGGCACAAAATCAAGCTAAAAAGATCCTAGCATCATAGCAAAATTATCCACTACAGAGCACAGACTTCCCCTCTCCCCTCTCCCCTTTTCCTAAAACTCAACATCCAGTTGAAGTCTCTACATTACCAGCAGCACCCCGTCATAATGAGTTGAAAGTGGTAGGAAGTCCACTACAGTTTATGAAAGAGCAGAGGAGAGGGGAGAGAAAAATCAAACACAGGGAGCTGAAAGAGAGACTGGAGCCACAGACAAGAAAATTGGGGAAATTGTTATTGTATCGCGGCTCTAACGATTTTTGACGATTTAAAATATATCTGACGATTGTTTTAAATCGTCAAAAAACGATTCACATCCCTACTCAGTACCAATATCAGGAAATATTTCTTCACAGGTGAGAGTGATGAATGCCTGTAATGCCTTTCTATTAGAGGCAGTAAAAATAAGAATAGTATGCATGTTATAAAATCGACGTGTCCATGTACACGCTGGCAAACGCATGCACATGTGCACCCATGCGTGACTCTAAAAATCTACCTTAAAGAATATTCATGAAATATATTTACATACACTTAGCCCTATGTACTAAGCTTTTAAACCATATACACAAACATATTCAAGGTATACTTCCACTCTAAGTGCACTCGTATGGGAGTGGCATTCTTACTGTTAATGTCTGACAGCAATACACACAGATACCTGGATCGATATAAAAAAGGACTTTAATGAATCTTGCCCAACTCTGGCCGAGTGTCACTCAGCACTAACCTTTGCACTAACCATTGCTGAGCGGCGAGTGGTGACGTGATTTGAAAATTGATCCAAATGCCATCTGTTGCTGAGTGACACTTCTTCATGCTACATGAGAGCTTTGAATCCATTTAAGCCAATTCAAGTGGCTTTTAAGCCCCTGAGGCAGCTCTTTGAGCAAAACTTGGCCAGAGTTGGGCAAGATTCATTAAAGTCCTTTTTTACATCAATGCAGCCATCTGTGTGTATTGCTGTCAGCCATCTTGGATCGATTACCGATTTGTTTTCTTGGACCATTACTGTTAATGTCTGCCCAACTAGGGTGAAATTTGGCCATTGCAACCAACTCACACCAAAACACAGCTTCTTACCTCCTATCTTTTTGCTTGTTTTATGAGGTTACAGACAGACAGATGAACAGTCATACTCACCCCATAAGGAATCTCTGCATATTTCATATAAGAATGCCTAAAAATGGGAAAATATCTTTAGTACATAGTCACATGGTCTAAAAATCAGGTTCACTTATTATATATGTTGGTTCCTTTGAAAAACAGATCTATTAGAGATTCTCTGAGACAAGATCTCTTAACCTCTGGCATAGTTGAAACATGAAGTCTATAACTGCCATTTGCACACTACTGCAGTTAACAAATGAACAGTTGAAATTGCAGACTGGACTCAGAAGATTCTAGTCTCAAAAACAACTGTCACAGCAGTGAAAATGTAAGGCTTTGTAATAAAAAAACAAAACCCTTATCAGTACAATTACTGCTTGTTTGTACACATCAATACACAGAATGATTTCAAAGTCCAAGTTTCTTTATTTAGACAGAACAAAAGTTCCAAAAACCAACCAACTACAAATTGCGTACGATCTGTTTTTGAGAGAATAAACTTATTTCATTCCAACTGATTATATCTTTTCTTTGGAGCAGACAGCAACAACAACAACACATATTGCCTAGGGATGTGAATCGTTTTTCAACGATTAAAATTATCGTCCGATAATGTTAATATCGTCTTAAATCGTTATAGAACACGATACAATAGAAATTCTAACGATTTATCGTTAAAAATCGTTAAATCGTGTTAGTGCGCACTAACGGGAGTTAGTGCGCACTAACTCCCCGTTAGTGCGCACTAACTCGATTTAGTGCGCACTAACTGAAAATGATACAAATAAACACTTTCCAGGTCACTGAAGGTCAGTTAGGAATGAATATGTGTTCCTATTGGCTGGCTGCCCTCTTATCTATTGATGTTACCAAGGTTACCACTGAGGTGATGGTTGGGGGG
Source organism: Rhinatrema bivittatum (assembly GCF_901001135.1). NCBI lineage: Eukaryota > Metazoa > Chordata > Amphibia > Gymnophiona > Rhinatrematidae > Rhinatrema > Rhinatrema bivittatum. The sequence continues at coordinate 399,572,103 of NC_042616.1, forward strand.
ATGGGAAATGGAACTGGAAACTAACGAACACCAACAGAAAATGAAACAAAGTGTTCACACTTCCCAGGTCAGTAAAGGTCACTTAGGAATGAATATGTATGTATGTATTCCTATTGGCTGGCTGTGCTCTTATCTATTGATGTTACCAAGGCTAACACTGAGGTAATGGTTGGGGGGATGTGAAATGGAAACAGTTGGAAGCTTGACAAAAAAAGTAATGTAATGATCAGCACTCACGTGACTAGAACTTGTTTGTTTATTATTTTTGTTAGCAGGCACCTGAAATGCTAGTGCATGTTGAATTTGCAAATCACTGTGCATTTTAGAAAGGTGGTCCTGGCTGGAATTGTACACAGTTCAAATATATGTAATTGATTGTTGGTAAGTGTATTTTTTAAGTAGCCACACTGGCACAAGTATGTTTACTTTTCCTCCTACTTAACTCACTATCTCAGCTTTGTAAGAAGGGCTTCTCTGCTTGTGTGTTGTTTTTGTTTGGTGTGAGGAGAGCAGAAACATCAGATCTTTATTCAATCTACTACAGTCATCTCTTACAGTGCCCTATCCCTATTAATACCAGGAGTGTTGTGATCTTCCTGCACACAGTGCCCTAACCCTGATACCAGTCTGAGACAGCTCCCTCCCTGCATTACTAGTGGGAGGCTGGCTTCACAGACAGGGGGGAGCTGCCTGACCCTCACTCCTGACTTCCCCCATGTCCCAGCTAGTGAATGGTGTGTGGGTGAGGGGGGGGGGAGGATGGTGAAGTCTGAGACAGCTCCCTCCCTGCATTACTAGTGAGAGGCTGGCTTCACAGACAGGGGGGAGCTGCCTGACCCTCACTCCTGACTTCCCCCATGTCACAGCTAGTGAATGATGTGTGGGTGAGGGGGGGGGGGAGGAGGATGGTGAAGTCTGAGACAGCTCCCTCCCTGCATTACTAGTGAGAGGCTGGCTTCACAGACAGGGGGGAGCTGCCTGACCCTCACTCCTGACTTCCCCCATGTCCCAGCTAGTGAATGGTGTGTGGGTGAGGGGGGGGGGAGGATGGTGAAGTCTGAGACAGCTCCCTCCCTGCATTACTAGTGAGAGGCTGGCTTCACAGACAGGGGGGAGCTGCCTGACCCTCACTCCTGACTTCCCCCATGTCCCAGCTAGTGAATGGTGTGTGGGTGAGGGGGGGGGGGGGAGGATGGTGAAGTCTGAGACAGCTCCCTCCCTGCATTACTAGTGAGAGGCTGGCTTCACAGACAGGGGGGAGCTGCCTGACCCTCACTCCTGACTTCCCCCATGTCCCAGCTAGTGAATGGTGTGTGGGTGAGGGGGGGGAGGATGGTGAAGTCTGAGACAGCTCCCTCCCTGCATTACTAGTGAGAGGCTGGCTTCACAGACAGGGGGGAGCTGCCTGACCCTCACTCCTGACTTCCCCCATGTCCCAGCTAGTGAATGGTGTGTGGGTGAGGGGGGGGGGAGGATGGTGAAGTCTGAGACAGCTCCCTCCCTGCATTACTAGTGAGAGGCTGGCTTCACAGACAGGGAGGAGCTGCCTGACCCTCACTCCTGACTTCCCCCATGTCCCAGCTAGTGAATGGTGTGTGGGTGAGGGGGGGGAGGATGGTGAAGTCTGAGACAGCTCCCTCCCTGCATTACTAGTGAGAGGCTGGCTTCACAGACAGGGGGGAGCTGCCTGACCCTCACTCCTGACTTCCCCCATGTCCCAGCTAGTGAATGGTGTGTGGGTGAGGGGGGGGGGGGAGGATGGTGAAGTCTGAGACAGCTCCCTCCCTGCATTACTAGTGAGAGGCTGGCTTCACAGACAGGGGGGAGCTGCCTGACCCTCACTCCTGACTTCCCCCATGTCCCAGCTAGTGAATGGTGTGTGGGTGAGGGGGGGGGGAGGATGGTGAAGTCTGAGACAGCTCCCTCCCTGCATTACTAGTGAGAGGCTGGCTTCACAGACAGGGGGGAGCTGCCTGACCCTCACTCCTGACTTCCCCCATGTCCCAGCTAGTGAATGGTGTGTGGGTGAGGGGGGGGGGGAGGAGGATGGTGAAGTCTGAGACAGCTCCCTCCCTGCATTACTAGTGAGAGGCTGGCTTCACAGACAGGGGGGAGCTGCCTGACCCTCACTCCTGACTTCCCCCATGTCCCAGCTAGTGAATGGTGTGTGGGTGAGGGGGGGGGGAGGATGGTGAAGTCTGAGACAGCTCCCTCCCTGCATTACTAGTGAGAGGCTGGCTTCACAGACAGGGGGGAGCTGCCTGACCCTCACTCAAGCAGAGAAGCCCTTCTTACAAAGCTGAGCTAGTGAGTTAAGTAGGAGGAAAAGTAAACATACTTGTGCCAGTGTGGCTACTTAAAAAATACACTTACCAACAATCAATTACATATATTTGAACTGTGTACAGTTCCAGCCAGGACCACCTTTCTAAAATGCACAGTGATTGGCAAATTCAATATGCACGTGTCTGCTAACAAAAATAATAAACAAATAAGTTCTAGTCACGTGAGTGCTGATCATTACATTACTTTTTTTGTCAAGCTTCCAACTGTTTCCATTTCACATCCCCCCAACCATTACCTCAGTGGTAACCTTGGTAACATCAATAGATAAGAGCACAGCCAGCCAATAGGAATACATATTCATTCCTAAGTGACCTTTACTGACCTGGGAAGTGTGAACACTTTGTTTCATTTTCTGTTGGTGTTCATGAGTTTCCAGTTCCATTTCCCATCCCCCCAACCATCACCTCAGTGGTAACCTTGGTAACATCAATAGATAAGGGGGCTGCCAGCCAATAGGAACACATATTCATTCCTAACTGACCTTCAGTGACCTGGAAAGTGTCTATTTGTATCATTTTGAGTTAGTGCGCACTAACTCGAGTTAGTGCGCACTAATGGGGAGTTAGTGCGCACTAATCGGAAAAAACGATTTTTAACGATTTTTCAACGAAATAATCGTGCCAAACACGATTTTCTTCTCCTGCCACACGATTTCTATCGTTAAGACGATATGGAAAACGATTCACATCCCTAATATTGCCTGATTTCTACAACATTGCATGCTTCCCCTCTGTCTTGGGGGCTAGCAATTGCACTCACATCCTTATAAGGGCTCCAGGGGGAAACAAAGTCACCTACCACAACTGCAAAGGTTTCCACGCCCTCAATATGCAGGTTGTCTGTGATGCCAAAGGTATCATCTTGGACACTAAGCACAGGTTTCCAGGATCCAGTCACAATGCTTACATCCTACTCGCAGTCAGAAATTCATGACCGCTTCCAGGAAGGGCACTTCATCCAGGGCTAGCTTCTAGGTAGGAAAGCACTTACCACTAACACCACTCTGCAACTGACCTCTTATTTTGGGCTCCCTCATATCTTACATTGGCCCAGGAGAACTACTTATAGAAACATAACATAGAAACATAGAAATGACGGCAGAAGAAGACCAAACGGCCCATCCAGTCTGCCCAGCAAGCTTCACACATTTTTTTTTTCTCATACTTATCTGTTTCTCTTAGCTCTTGGTTCTATTTCCCTTCTACCCCACCATTGATGTAGAGAGCAGTGATGGAGCTGCATCCAAGTGAAATATCAAGCTTGATTAGTTAGGGGTAGTAACCGCCGCAATAAGCAAGCTACACCCATGCTTATTTGTTTTACCCAGACTATGTTATTCAGCCCTTATTGGTTGTTTTTCTTCTCCCCTGCCGTTGAAGCAGAGAGCTATGCTGGATATGCGTGAAGTATCAGTTTTTCTTCTCCCCTGCCGTTGAAGCAGAGAGCTATGCTGGATATGCATTGAAAGTGAAGTATCAGGCTTATTTGGTTTGGGGTAGTAACCGCCATAACAAGCCAGCTACTCCCTGCTTTGTGAGTGCAAATCCTTTTTTCCACATTTCCTCTTGCTGTTGAAGCTTAGAGCGATGTTGGAGTCACAGTAACCATGTGTATGTTTATTGAGTAAGGGTATTATCTCCAGGCAGTAGCCGTCATTCTGGCGAGCCACCCACTCTTCATTGACAGCCTCTTGACTATATGGATCCACAATGTTTATCCCACGCCCCTTTGAAGTCCTACTCTAACCTCAACCAGGAAATTACCCTCATACCCAACACTAAAGGATATCTAACTCTGCTGTTCACTATATAACCCTGATTTAGGGTATCGACTAACTACCAAAGGGACCATAAAAGAATTTGTATATCTTGGGGCTAGCTCCAATTCCAAAAGCTCTTACACAGACTCTTAGATCCCCGGGCCGGGTTCTTTTACTGGTGGGCTGAAGGACTTTCTCCTCTAAGATCCTGATGGCAGGGGTGACACTTTAATTCATTTTCCTAAGACAGGTGTGACTTCTTTACCACTGTGCTTGATTAGGTGCCAATAACAATGCAGGAGACTCTGATGGAGTGTCCAAAAGTAACTTTATTGAAGGTATTCTGGATAAGTAAATGGCACCATTCAAACAGTTCTTACCACCACAGATGATCTTTACTGTTCTCAGTGTTTCCTCTATCTGTGTGTTGCGAATGTGCCCTACGGGTCCTGATGAGGGATGCGGAGGAGCAGTCACCTGCTCCTGGGAGAACGTGAGCCCTTGGGCCATGCAGTGGCTCAGGGAGAAGTCCCAAGACACACCCCAAGGGAGGTGAGTGAGTACAGGCATGGGCAGAGCAGGAACAAGGTGGGACGGGACCAGGCATGGAACAACAGGAACTGGAACAAGGCAGGCTCAGCCCTCAACTGGACCAACACACACCACTGAGACCCAGCAACACAATGGTGGTCTTGGAAGTAGCCCTCCAGCCACTCAGTAGCCCTTCTGGACCCACCATTAGGGAGCGACGAGTACGTGAGGCCAGACAGAGGCAGAGGGCAGGAACAGAAGACTCAGGATACTTGGAAGACACGAAGAAGAGTCAGTATACTTGGAGGACTCAGACTGAGGACTCAGACAAAGACTTGAAGACTCAGAAGACTCAGGATACTTAGAAGACACGAAGAAGAGCCAGTATACTTGGAGGACTCGGACTGGGGACTCAGACAAATACTAGGAAGATTCTGGGTGCTTTGAAGCCTTGGACGAGGACTTGGAAGACTCAGGTGCTTGGAAGACTCTGACTCTGACTTGGAAGACTCAGACAAGGACTTGGAACAGTCAGGGAGCTTGGAAGACTCAGATGAGGACTTGAAAGACTCAGGGTGCTTGGAAGACTTGGACGAGGACTTGGAAGACTCAGGGAGCTAGGAAGACTCAGGTGAGGACTTGGAAGACTCAGATAAGGACTTGAAAGACTCAGGGTGCTTGGAAGACTCAGATGAGACCTTGGAAGACTCGGACAAGGACTTGGAAGATTCAGGGAATTTGGAAGACTCAGACAAGGATTTGAAAGACTCAGACGAGAACTTGGAAGGCTCAGGGTACTAGGAAGACTCTGAGGACTAAGGAGACTCGGACAAGGACATGGAAGACCCAGGGTGTTTGGAGGACTCAGGCGAGGGCTTGGAAGATTCAGGCCACTAGGAAGACTTGGATGACTTTAGAGGAAACTGGAAGTCTCAAGCAAGGATTCAGGAAAGTACTTGGTGAGTGCTGCAATGCAGCGTGCCCTACACAGCCACCCATGGCTGGTCACGGACAATGCTGCAAGCGAAGCAGACTCCAGGCGAAACAGTGGAACTTGAAGCCAGGACATGTCAAAGATTCAGGAGAGGCCTGCACCATGGCACGCCCTACATAGCCGCCTGTAGCTGGTCGTGGACCACACTGGAGTGGAGAAGGTTCTGGCAGAGTCTTGGGCATGGACTGATGCAGGCAAGATACTCCGAAGACCGGGACAGGATACAAGACTCAGAACTCGGAATTCAGGAACAGACCTCAGCATTAAAAACAAGGGCCTTCCAGAGACTTGCGCTGCAGGGATGAAGAAAGGACTTGTACCATGAGGTGCCCTACACAGCCCCCCCATGGGCTGGTCATGGACCATGATGGTGGCATGCCCGGAAAGGTAGAGTATCAAGGAACCTGGAAGGAGGACGAGTAGCAGGAAACGAGGAAGACATCAGGACCAAGACTGTCACATGGACATCCAGGATCTCTGGAACATGGAACATCCAGTACCCAGGACTGGGAACATCAGTGTTACCTGCCGATAGCGTCAGCATTCTCCCTTGACGCTGGCGTTCCCCGCGGTGTGGCTCCGCGCGAGTCGGAGCTTTGGCCATGCCCCCTTTTGACGTCAGACGCCGGCAGAAGCGCCGGGCTGCGTGGGAGACCTGGCTTATTTAAGGGAGCTTCTCCTCGCCTGTGTTGCTTCGGCCACAAGTGTGTTAGGAGAGTTTCGTTGCTGTGTTCCTGCTGCTTGCTGCCTGCTAGACCCGGACTGCCTTTTGGATTATTCTGCCTGCCGCCTGCCTTCAGATTAGTTGCCTTGGTTCCTTCTTGTTTGCTTGCTGCCTGCCCTGACCTGCCCTGGTCTGCTACTGGATTATTCTGTCTGCAGCCTGCCTTCGGATTAGTTGCCTTGGTTCCTGTTTGCTTGCTGCCTGCCCTGACCTGGACTGTTACTGGATTATTCTGTTTGCTGTCTGCCTTTGGATACGTTGCCTGAGTTCCTGTTTGTTTGCCGCTTGCCCCAACCTGGACTGTGACTGAATTGCATTACCTGCAGCCTGACCCTTGAACCACCCTTTCTGGATCCTGTCTCGCTGCTGGGCTACCTGGACTATCAGAAGTGTCCTACCCAATGCTACTCGTTGAGTCTCCAGTTCCACTACTCAAGGTAAGCAGCCATCGGCCTTGGTTCCACATACCAGTATAACAGTAGGCCGAAGCTATGGATCCAGTCGATTTGACCGCTCTGCAGGCTATCCCAGGTTTGGCCTCCCGGCTTCAGCAGCAACAAGGGGTCCTCAATCAAGTAACGGGGGTACTTGATCGTCTAGTCGCCCGTATGGATGCACTGGCTCACGCTCCTGCTGTCCTAGTAACGAATACCACTGTGCCTTCTAATCCTATCCGATTATCTCCTCCGCCACGATTTAATGGAACGTCAGCATTGTGCAGGGGCTTCATTAATCAATGCCGAATGCACTTTTCACTGCAACCATCTTCGTTTCCATCGGATAAGACTAAGACTACCTTTATTTTGTCATTACTGGAGGGTCCAGCCCTGGCTTGGGCTTCACCTCTGTGGGAGAGTGACGATCCTATGCTTAATAATTTGGATGGGTTTCTGAAAGAATTCCGACTCATCTTTGATGAACCCGGGCATTCTTCCTTGGCAGCCAATGACTTACTGCAAATCAAACAAGGTTCCCGTTCAGTGGGGGAATACACCATTTATGGACATCCTCTATTCTCATGTCATCGTCTATCTGGATGATATATTAATCTTTTCCAACAACCTGCGACAGCATCAGCAACATGTGCGACAGGTCCTGCAGTGCCTCAGGGAAAATAAACTGTTTGCCAAATTAGAAAAATGTGTGTTCCATAAAGATCAGTTACCATTTCTGGGATATATCATCTCCAACAAAGGATTATCCATGGACCCGAGCAAACTTAAAGCCATTTTGAATTGGCCACAACCCATAGGCTTAAAGGCTTTACAAAGATTTCTGGGCTTTTCCAACTATTATAGACAATTCATTCCGAATTTTTCTTCTCTAGTGGCCCCCCTTACTGCCCTCACTAGAAGAGGAGCGTCTATTCAGAAATGGCTGAAGGAGGCCGTCAATGCCTTTCTTCAATTAAAAAAGGAATTCACCAAGGATACATGTCTCAAGCGCCCCGACTCCTCCAAACCTTTTATCCTAGAAGTAGATGCCTCTGCAGTAGGAGTGGATGCGGTCTTACTACAAACTACAGACGAGGAGAATCTGGTAACGTGTGCTTTTTTTTCAAGAAAGTTTTCATCTGCGGAAAGAAATTATACCATAGGAGATCGGGAACTTTTAGCGATTAAGTTGGCCTTTGAAGAATGGCGTCATCTGTTAGAAGGCACTCGATATATTGTGACTGTTTACACGGACCATAAAAATCTAGAATACCTGGCGAAAGCGCAACGACTAAATCCTCGACAAGCCCGCTGGGCACTTTTCTTCAGCAGGTTCAATTTTGTTCTGCATTTCTGACCTGCTCAAAAGAATCTGCGGGCGGACACCCTCTCGAGAAGCTTTGATCGCGAAGATATACCTGAACCTCCTCGATACATAATAGACCATGCACAGATACAGTTGGCTGCCACCTTCACGGTTCCCATTGGGAAGACAGTGGTTCCTAAACGATTGTGGTTGTCTTCGTTGGGCGCATGACGCTCAATTAGCAGGGCATGCTGGAATTTCGCATACCAAGGAGCTGATTTCCAGACATTATTGGTGGCCCCAGTGGGAGAAAGACATTAAGGCCTATGTGGATTCGTGCTCGGTATGCGCAGCCCAGAAGACTCCGCGACGAAAGCCCTTTGGTCTTTTACAACCATTACCTGTTCCCACGAAACCTTGGACACACATTGCCACCGATTTTATCACTGATCTTCCAACTTCGGACAACAATACGGTCATTTGGGTGGTGGTGGACCGTTTCTCCAGAATGGCTCACTTTATTCCGCTGCCAGGTTTACCTTCTGCTTCAGAGTTAGCTCATCTATTTCTTCAACACATTTTCCGTCTCCATGGGTTACCTCTCAGTATTGTCTCGGATAGAGGGGTGCAATTTACAGCTCGATTTTGGAAAGAACTGTGCAAACTTCTAAAAATCAAACTTGAATTCTCCTCTGCCTATCACCCCCAAACCAATGGACTCTCAGAACGGATGAATCAATCTCTGAAGGCCTTTCTTCGATCTTATGTCAATCAGTGACAAGACAACTGGGATCCCTTGTTGGTCTGGGAAGAAATATGTCATAATAATCATTTGCACCAGGCCACGGGGAGGTCTCCCTTTTTTATAGTCTTTGGTAGAAACCCATGACTTCAGTTACCTATTGCTACTTCTTCAAATTGTCCGGCTGTCAACACAACCATCGCCTCTATGACCAAGTTATGGGAGGAGACATGAGCCTTATTATTACAAAATGCAGCCAGAATGAAGATCCAAGCAGATAAGATGAGATGTCCTGCTCCTCGACTCCAGGCAGGAGATCTCATATGGTTGAGCACGCTCAATCTTCGTTTACGCATGCCGTCATTAAAATTTGCTCCTTGCTTTATTGGCCCTTTTCCTATAGAGAAACAGATTAATGCGGTCACTTATAGACTATCTTTACTGTCCTCCTTACGGATTCACACCTTCCACATGTCATTACTCAAACCCACAATTATGTCATGGCCTTCCAGAAAGAGGAGGCCTAATATACACTTAATTCAGAATGATAATCAATTTGAAATAGAGGACATTTTGAATTCCAGAAGATCTAGGGGACAACTTCAATATTTAATTTCCTGGAAGAACTTTGGACCTGAAGAGAACTCTTGGGAACCTGCTCATAATGTACAGGCACCTCGTTTGCTTAAATTCCATCAACGTTTCCCTCTCAAACCCAGACCTCAGGAGAAGAGAGGAGGGCCTTGCAGGGGAGGTACTGTTACCTGCCGATATCGTCGGCATTCTCCCTTGACGCTGGCGTTCCCTGCGGTGCGGCTCCACGCGAGTCAGAGCTTTGGCCACACTCCCTTTTGACGTCAGACGCCGGCGGAAGCGCCGGGCAGCGCGGGAGACCTGGCTTATTTAAGGGAGCTTCTCCTCACCTGTGTTGCTTCGGCCACAAGTGTGTTAGGAGAGTTTCGTTGCTGTGTTCCTGCTGCTTGCTGCCTGCTAGACCCGGACTGCCTTTTGGATTATTCTGCCTGCCGCCTGCCTTCGGATTAGTTGCCTTGGTTCCTGCTTGCTTGCTGCCTGCCCTGACCTGGACTGTTACTGGATTATTCTGTTTGCTGCCTGCCTTTGGATTCGTTGCCTGAGTTCCTGTTTGTTTGCTGCCTGCCCCGACCTGGACTGTGACTGGATTGCGTTACCTGCAGCCTGACCCTTGAACCACCCTTTCTGGATCCTGTCTCGCTGCTGGGCTACCTGGACTATCAGAAGTGTCATACCCAATGCTACTCGTTGAGTCTCCAGTTCCGAGAAGTTCTACTACTCAAGGTAAGCGGCCATCGGCCTTGGTTCCACGTACCAGTATAACAATCAGAACTTGGAGCAACAGGACTTGGAAGAAGAAAATCAGGACTCCTGGATGAGGAACATCAGGACTTCTGGACGAGGAACATCAGGGCTCCTGGACAAGAGGCATTAGAAGTGCTACAAGGAACATCAGGGCTTCTGGAACATGCAACAAAAGAACTCCAATGAGGGACGAGACCAGGAACATCAGATGGAGAAGATCAGGAACAAGAAGAACATGGAACACAAAGCCATCTTGACAGGAGCAGACCATGAAGACCTTGATCGGAGAAGAGGAAACATGGATGACCATTGAATCTGATTCGAAGGTTCTGAGGAACTGAAGCAGAACCCTTTTATAGGGCTGGACCAGGAACACAGAGATGACATCATCTGGTGTGGCCGAGAGCTGTTTCCTGCTACTGGCCCTTTAAATATGAAGAGGAGGAACACGCCTACACCTATAAGAAGACAGGGGCAGCAAAGGTCCACAGCGGCGTCCTGCCGTATAGGGAAGCCAGGCTGGGGGTGGCTTCCTGCCGCTAAGAGGAGAGGAATATGGTGCTGCTAGAGGGAATCCCAGCAGGGGCTTCCCCACTGGCGTGGCGGAGTCAGCGGCACAGCTTCCAGCCGTGAATAGTGAGTCAGTGGCAGTGGTGGAGGCTACAGGGCCATGAGGGAGGTCCCGGGAGCGGCGCCATGCCGCATGAGTGAAGGCGGTGACAGCGGTCCCCCACCACATGGAGGGGCTCTGCAAGCAGGATCATAACACTGTGCAAGGGTTTCTTTCTAAACCAGGGCAAAGAAGATACTCACCCTCCAGAGCTTGGATAGGTAAGGCTCAAAAGTGGACAAGGTTATTCCTATTTAGGCAGAAAACTGCCCTCCAAACTGGTCAAAAATATTAAAACACAGTCTTTGCACAGATTCCCAATTATTTTTTCCCCAGGGGTGAAGACTTATTTATTTATTTGTTTATTTTATTTAACAACTTTTAATATACTGACGTTCGTATGGCACATCACGCCGGTTTACAGGTAACTCAAATAAGGAGGAATTACAATGAACAGGAGGCAGGGGATGGGAGCAGGCCAGAAAGAGGAGAGGGGTAAGGGAGATAGGAGAAGAGAGGGAAAAAATAGGTAGCGTGAGAGAGAGAATAAAACAACCGTAAATACTGAAGGAACTTATTTACAGAATGAGCTATTTACAATAGTTGCAACTTAAATAAGTCTGTTTACAGCAGTTGCAACTTAACTAAAACAGTTTTGTAATATTGCAATACGATAAAGTGAAAGGGCGGGCGGGGGATTGCAATGTAATATTGCCATAGGATAAAAGGGGAGGGCGGGCGGGGGGGGGAGGAGACTAGGAGAGGGGGACTGGGTGGGGGTGTCTAGGTTTGGCTAGTTTCAGGATAAGCCTTTCTGAAAAGCCAAGTTTTGATACCTTTTTTGAAGGAGGCCAGGCAGGGTTCAAGGCGGAGAAAGGTGGGAAGGGAGTTCCAGAGTGTAGGGCCCGCGATGGTGAAGGCCCTTTCTCTCGTGGAGGTGAGATGAGCGATTTTAAGGGAGGGAGTATGTAGGGTGCCTGCAAGGGAAGATCTGGTTGGACGATTGGTTATACGGAAGTGAGGCGAGTCCTTGAGCCAGGGGTTGGTTTTGTAGAGCAGATTGTGAAGGGTGGTAATGGTTTTATATTGTATACGGAAAGAGATGGGTAACCAGTGCAGGTCCTTAAGTATGGGGGTGATGTGGTCTCTTTTTCGGGTGTTAGTTAAGATTCTCGCCATGGCGTTCTGTAGGATTTGTAGGGGTTTGATGGTCGACTCTGGGAGGCCAAGGAGGAGGGAGTTGCAGTAGTCCACTTTGGAGAGGATGGTGGTCTGCAGGACTAGTTGGAAATCTTGAGTGTGGAGCAGTGGCTTAAGCTTTTTCAGGATGTGGAGTTTGTAAAGCCCCCCTTTAGCAGGGATTTGATATGAGCTTTGAAGTCGAGGTGCTGGTCTAGTTCAATACCAAGGTCTCTCACAGACGGAGAAGAGGCGGGGGAGGAGGATATGTTGCCGGGGGGTGAGAGTTCAGGTTGATTAGATATAATGAGTATCTCAGTTTTAGATGCGTTAAGGGCAAAGTGGAGGTTGGATAGTAGCGAGTTGATGGATGTAAGATAGGAGTCCCAGAGTTGGAGGGTTTCTTTTAGCGTGTTTTGGATGAGGATGAGGATTTGAACGTCATCGGCGAGGGTTCTCAAAAGATCTCAAAATGGTCTTACTCACAGTCCTCCAGATTCTCTCTCACCCATGATCACTAGCTGGAAAGAATCCATACAGGCTTTCCAATGTTCCTCTTTCAGGGCAGGAAGGGGACAGAAAAACTCTTCCTCCCAGATCTTTCAACCAAAAAGTATTTTCCCAATAACTGAGTCCAAAAACCACCAAAAGGTCCTTGCAGAGGATCACTACTATACCCTCCATCCTCCAAGAAGGTGCAAAAGAGCAGGTCTTCCCTATCCTTCGCTCCCCAGGGACATTTTCCCCAAGACCTCTCTCCAGGCAACATCCAGAGCTTTTGCAAGCATCCTACAAAGAAATACATAGAAAAAATCCCAAAACAACCTGGAATGAAGGTTCCACAAGCCAGAGAATGGACTTGAAGGTCAGCCTCCTGACCTTTCTCAGAGACACCATGCTGGAGTGCCTGAGCCCCAATTAGGCTCAAAAATCTAAAACAAAATGGTAAAAGCTTATCCACCAACTCCAACTCCAAAACAGGCTGTACTGCCCCAGAGTCTCAGGGAGAGAGCTGCTGTTATATCCACATTAGGATTGTCATCCCAGCTCTCTCAAAGGGGAGAGCTGTACTGAATGGTGACTGCCCTTAACTACTAGTCTGTACTGTTCTTGATACAAATTAGGGATGTGAATCGTTTTTGAATGATTAAAATTATCGTCAGATAATTTTAAAATCGTCCTAAATCATTAGAGTGCACGATGCAATACAAATACCCCTGATTTATCGTCAGGGGAATTTGTATTGTATCGTTAAATAGGGCACGGGAATTATTTGGGGGAGGGCGGGAAAACCGGCACACCAAAACAACCCCTAAACCCACCCCGACCCTTTAAAACCAATTCCTTACCCTCCCCCACCCTCCCGAACCCCCCCAAAATGTTAAATTACCTGGTGGTCCAGTGGGGGGGTCCCGGCGAGATCTCCCGCTCTCGGGCCATCAGCGCCATTTTGGCTGCCACTAATTAAAATGGCGCTGATGGCCCGATAAAAACAAAAAACCCACCCAACCCTTTAAATCGACCCCGCTTAGCCTCCCCCACCTTCCCGACCCTTTGTTTTTAGGGAGGCCCGCGCCGCTAAAAAAAAACCCCCACCCGACCCTTTAAATCGACCCCACCCACCCCTATTATACTAGGGGCTGATGAGTAAAGATGGCCAGCGCCATCTTTAAAGATGGCGCCGGCCATCCAGTGCTCCTACCATGTGACAGGGGCCGGCCAATGGCACGGATACCCTGTCACATGGTAAGGGCAAAGGGTCATCGGCGCCATTTTTTTTAGAACAGCTGATGCCTGGGAACGGGAAATCTCTCCCCGAGGCCCCCCTGGATCTCTCCCCGAGGCCCCCCGAGGCCCCCCTGGACCACCAGGTAATTTTAAAAGGTTTTGGGGGGGTCAGGAGGGTGGGGTCGATTTAAAGGGTCGGTGGGTTGTTTTTTTTTAGCGGCGCGGGCCTCCCTAAAAAAAAAAATTAGCGATGTGAATTGGAATCGGAAACGATTCCAATTCACATATCTTAACGATCAGATGTTTCCCCCCACCCGAATCTGATCGTTAAGACGATCTGGCACACGATTCACATCTCTAATACAAATACATTTTAGATGGTGAAAGTGCATTTATTTAAAGGGTATGCAAAGATTATTTAGAAGGTGAAGATGCATTTATTTACATGAAGTGAACAAAGTGATGAAAATTAAATTCAAATATTCCTGGACTTCCTTTGCTGGCCTCTTTTTTTGGGGGTGGGGTAAGTACTGGTGCCTTGTGCTGGCTTAGTCTGGTGGGGTATCTTCACTGAATGTCAGCACAGGAACTGTATCTTTACAGAGGAGATTCAGATGAAATTTTAGGATGATATTTATAGGGCATTACTTCTGGGAAATGTAGAAGACATAAGAAAGAGAGAGGTTCCTTCAAGTTGAAAACTAGTGTTCAAGGAGTTGCTACAGGTAGGTTTTCCTGCCTAGAAATGTTCTCCAGAATCTGAGTCAGAGTCCACAAAAAGCTGGACTAGACCATAAGGAAAGTGAACATAACCTAGGAGGAAAAGATTTAAGTTAACGCTCATTGACTGGGGGTGCCCATGGTGGAAGTGGTACCTATTTCAAAGACCTGACCAGTGTAGTGGGTGTAGAGGTGACAAGAAAGTGGGTTGTAGTAGTTTCTGTGTGAATATAGAAAGTGTGTCAACAATTTACAGAAAAGGTTCCTGGTTAGACATTAATTTCCCAGCCAGCACTCAATATAGCTTTTCATTTTCTACCATTGCACAGGTGTGCAGAATGCTTTAATGGAAAGATTACCTCTGTGATGACAGTGCATAATGGCAAATAAATTACTCTGGTTTTCCTTCCTGTGCAGTAACCCTGGGAGGTCATGAGGCCTTGGGTAGTCCAATAGCTCTCCTTGTGTGCCCAGATGCCTAGGACCTTCATTGGACAGAGAAAACTTACTTTGACAAAGTCCTGCATGAGAGGCTTCTAAGAAAACTAAAAAGTCATGGGTTAGGATGCAATGATCTTTTGAGGACTGCAAGCTGGTTAAAAGATAGGAAACAGAGAGTAGGATTAAACTGTTTTCACAATGGAAAAATGTAAACAGTGGAGTACTTGGACTGGTGCTTTTTAATACATTCATAAATGATCTGGAAAGGGTACGATGAGAGAGGTGATCAAATTTGTGGATGACAAAAAGTTATGCAGAGTGCTTAAATCTCAAATGGATTGTGATAAATTGCAGGAGGACTTTATAAGACTGGAAGATTGGGTTTCCAAAAGGCAGATGAAATTTAACGTGGACAAGTGCAAAGTGATGCATATAGGGAAAAATAACCCTTGCTGTAGTTACACAATGTTAGGCTCTGTCTTAGTAGTTACCACCCAGGAAAGAGATCTAGGCATCATAGTTGATAATACATTGAAATTGTCGGCTCAGTGTACTGTGGCAATCAAAAAAGGAAACAGAATGTTAGGAATCATTAAGAAGGGAATGGCAAATAAAACAATGGATGTTATAATGCCTCTGTATTTCTCCATGGAGAGACTGATAAAACAAGAGGGTAGGTTGTCAAAGAATGCTGTTTGGGCAACAATGTGGATTAGACACCAAAGTAGTCCAAGTGTAAACTTTTATTTGAGTGGAGACATAAATTCATACAAGTGCCCGACTCAGGCCGAGTTTCGCCCCGCTTGGGGCTGCCTCAGGGTCTGTGTGGAGATGTTCTCTCTTTATATCACAAGAATTCTCTTATGGTAAATACTTCAATTATCTAATAGTTCCGATGGTAGTGCAAATACACATAGTCTCACTATGTGTATTTGCACTACCATCGGAACTATTAGATAATTGAAGTATTTACCATAAGAGAATTCTTGTGATATAAAGAGAGAACATCTCCACACAGACCCTGAGGCAGCCCCAAGCGGGGCGAAACTCGGCCTGAGTCGGGCACTTGTATGAATTTATGTCTCCACTCAAATAAATGTCTTTCTCCATGGAAAGACTGCATCTCCATGGTGAGACTGCATCTTGAATACTGTGTGCAATTCTGGTCGCCACATCTCAAAAAAGATATAGTTGTACTGGAGAAAGTGCAGAGAAGGACGACCAAAATGATAAGTGGTATGGAACAGCTGTCCTATGAGGTAAGGCTAAGGAAGTTAGAGCTGTTCAGTTTGAAGAAGAGACAACTAAGGGAGGATATGATAGAGGTCTACAAAATCATGAAAAGTCTTGAAAAAGTTAATGTAAATTGGTTATTTACTCTCTCAGATAATAAAAGGACTAGGGGGCACTCCATGAAGTTATCAAGAAGCTCATTTAAAACAAATCAAAGAAAATTATTTTTCACTCAACGCATAGTTAAGCTCAGGAATATATTGCCAAAGGATGTGGTTACAGCAGTTAGTGTAACTGGGTTTAAAAAAGGTTTGGATAAGTTCCTAGAGGAAAAATTCATAAACTGCTATTAATTAATAGGATCTACAAGGTCAGAATAAATAATAAAGAATCTCACCCTGTATCTTCCACTCATAGAGTACCTCAAGGCTCGTCTCTCTCCCCCACACTGTTCAATATCTATCTGCTACCACTAAGTCAGCTCCTAGCAAGTCTTAACCTGACACACTTCATCTATGCTGATGACGTGCAGATTTTGATCCCCATCATAGATCCTATCTCCAAAACCCTAAATTTCTGGAACAGCTGCCTTCACTCCATCAGTCTTCTCCTCTCTAGCCTCAACCTTGTCCTTAACACTTCCAAAATGGAACTACTCTTCATCTCTCCCAATAACTGCAACCCTCTCATCAGCAACCCCATCATACCATCAGTGTACCAGGTGAGAGACCTCGGAGCTATTCTAGACACCCGAATGAACTTTAAAAAATTCATAAATAACACCACCAAAGAATGCTTCCATAAGCTACATGTTCTAAAACAGCTCAGACCCCTCCTACACCTTCATGATTACCGTTCAGTCCTTCAGGCCATACTGTTTTCAAAAATTGATTAGTGTAACGCTTTACTCCTCGGCCTTCCTGCCTCTACAACTAAACCATTACAGATGCTCCAGAATGCTGCAGCTAGGATCCTAACCAACTCAAGACGAAGAGACCATATCACACCTATCCTCAAAAATTTACACTGGCTTCCCATCAACTTTAGAATCCGGTTTAAAACCCTGACCATTATCCACAAAACAATCTACCATCAATCTACACTCCAACTCCAAATTCCACTCAACCTTCGCTCCTCTACGAGACAGATCAGAACAGCATATAAAGGATCTCTTCACGCTCCCCCAACTAAATCCTCACTTCACCCCTCCATTCAGAAATGTGCGTTGTCCACTGCCAGACCCTCTCAATGGAATTCTTTACCACCAGAACTCCGCCAGGAACAATGCCCTTTCACCTTCAGAAAGAAACTAAAAACTTGGCTTTTTAAACAAGCCTTCCCTTGATAGGCCATTCCACTAATAAGAGATTGCACATAAATTCTTCCTTCACAATTTCCTGTCAGAACTACTCTGTTACATTAATAACTCTCATTAATCTGGCTGTTCTCCTGCTCCAACCTGTAATAATGCAAACCACCCCGTTCTTCCCCCCCTCACCTTTCGGTCTTCTCCCCCTCCCTCCCCTTTTCCGCTCTCTCGTCGCCCAGTATTGATTCTATCACCCTGTGAAGAAATGTTCGTTTGAGTGCCTTCCAGCTCTCTCTCCTAGTTACTATTATAAATTGCTTGTTGTTTATGATATTGTTTCACTATGTTAATTTAATTTTCCTTTCCTTATTTGTCCTGTATTCATCATCCTGTTTCTTGTAACTTTTTTCATATATCACTGGTTTTCCCTTGTTTTGTTGTAAACCGGTACGATAAGATATTGTCTTGAGTATCGGTATATTAAAAGATTCTAAATAAATAAATAAATAAACAAATTAATTAATCAATTAATAAGCAATAGTAGCTTGAGATTTATTTAATGTTTGGATACTTGCCAGGTACTTGTGGCTTGGATTAGCCACTGACAGAAACAGGATACTAGAGATGTGATTCAGCTGAACCTTTTGGTTCGGCCTTCATTATCGGCGCGCTGCAGGAAATTTCATTTTTCCTGCAGTTCAGGACGATTTTATTTCATCTGCACCCCCCCCCAAAATGATGCCCGAAATCTGCCCCAACTCTTCAGATAAAAAAAAAAAACCCTCCAAACCCACCCCAACCCTTCAAATTTAATTAATTGCAACCCTCTACCCTCCCGACCCCCCCCCCCTCCCAAGACTTAGCGAAAGTCCCTGGTGGTCCAATGGGATCCCGGGAGTGATTTCCCCCTCTCAGGCCTTCAGCTGCCACTAATCAAAATGGCACCAATGGCCCTTTGTCCTACCATGTGATAGGGCTATCGGTGCCATTCGCCGGCCTCTGTCACACGGTAGGAGCAAAGGACGGCCGGCACCATCTTAAAAAATGGTGTGGGCCATCCATTGCTCCTACCATGTGACAGGGGCTGACCAATGGCACTGATAGCCCCTGTCACACGGTATGGGCAAAGGGCCATCGGTGCCATTTTGGTTAGTGGCACTGTGATAGTTGTGAATGACTTCACTGAGTTTAGTTTATTTAATTTTCTTGATTGCCTTTTCTGTGTAACAAATCAAAGCAATTAATAAATAGAATAATACAAAATATAGGTTGAACATAAAACTATAACAACTAATATAATAGTAAATAAGATCTCAGAAATATACACACTACAGAGAGAAATATGTAAAATAATAAATCTAAATAAAATCTTAATTGGATACATAAATAAGATAACCTATAGAGGGGGTGGATTCAAGATGGCGACTTGATCAGTCAAACTGTGTTCCTGCTCCTGTGTTTTTTCTTCACGAAACAAATTTCTAATGCGCCAAAATGCCTCTGAAGCATAAAGGAAAAGTAAGGATTTGCCCCTCAACTCCTTCGCTTCCTCCAGGACAGAAAACCATCTCGCAGTGCATTGTGAAACTGTCGTTATTGGGTCTGGGAGGTCCAGCTGTTGGGTCACAGGGAGGAGAATATGACCCTACCTCAGAAGAAGTATCCCTCAGCCCATTGGACGAATGTCTACCTCCAGCTGTACGTGCAACCTCGACACCTCTCCTGAGCGGGAGCACCAATGAGGAGTACCGAGTTACACAGGCAGAGGGGGACGGTGTTGGTGGAGGAGCCTGTGCAGACCTCAATGGAAAATGAAGAGAACCCCTCCAGAGTCTTTGAGCTGGATAGTGGAGAAGGACGGACGAGTGGAGGAGGTGAGAGATCTGGGTCCGAGTCTCTTGCTACTCCCGGTGGGATTTTAATCCCTCAGAAACCGGAGGTAGTTACTCTAGATTCACTCTGGAATTTAACATCAGCCATGGCAAAGTCTCTTGTGGACTGCTCAATGAAAATAAATTTCTTGTAGTCGCAGATTGATATAATGAATAAGAACTCTAAGATATACAAACAGGAAGCATCAGAAAAATTTCAAAGTATTGAATACAATCTTTTACAGGTAAAAGCTGTTCAATCTACTATTGTACAGGACTGGGGGGGGGGGGGGGTCATTAATAGAAAAATTGAGAATATCGAAAATGCAATGAGGCATTTGAATTTGAGAATATTAAACTTCCCCAAGGTGGTTGGATAAATTCCTTGGATAACTCTAAAACGTTACTTTCAAGAAATATTAGAAATTACCCCAGAGCAGACTCCACCCCTGGATAAAGTTTACTTCCTACCCATCTGGAATAATCAACAAAGGCAAATTGCCCCAAACAAGCTGGAAAGAACAACTCTGCGAATCTCATTTTTAATGAGAAAGATCTTGGAGACATTATGCGAGCGTATTTTAAGAAAACCAATATGGAGTTTATGGGTTCACGTATTAGAATTTTTCCACATTTAACAAAGTCGACACAGCTGAAAAGAAAATAGTTTTCTGGCTTTAAGACAAGAGACATTGGCAGTGGGGGCATCTTTTTTCTTACGGTTCCCATACAAATGTGTTATAAAGTATAACAATGATAGTTATATATTTTTTCAACCTGAGCAAAGAGCTTTGAAGCTAAAAATGTCCTACAGCAAGTAAGCAGCAGTTGAAGTAGTCCATTATAGAGGTAATACGGTTTCAAGTGGCCTTTTCTTTGTTATAGTTATTTCCATTATTAATCTCCTTAAATGTGCATGTACACCACCCCCCTTTATTCTAGGGGTATAATGGATAGACAATGGTAGGAATTATTTCTGAGATTTATTTTTTTTAATTATATAATGATTACTTTAGTATTTCTAATTTGTTGTACCATATTTCATAGCAAAGTGGATGCTTTGTATATTATTGAAAAATTAATAAAGAGATAATAAAAAAAAAAAGATATCCTATATAACAAAGATAAAATGTGAGGACTATGCATACTATAAGGTAAAGTATTTCAAATAATATACCTAAATAAAATCTCATAAACATGAACAGATCAATAAAGTAGCACAAATAATATCCACTGGAAAACTATAAAATCATATATGCAAGTTCAAGACAATGTTTTTGAAAAGAACCATGCCTTTAACTGTTTTCTAAAGTTCAAGAAATCTTTTTCTAATCATCTTGCCAGAGGTAAAGAATTCCAAAGAGAGGGTGCTAAAAATGAAAACCGAATTACTTGAACCTTTTCAAAGACAATTTCCCTGGGTAAATGAGTTTCAAAACTTCTTGTTGTGAGGATTGCAGGTTGGTAGGTATAATCATATTATTAAGATAAGAAGGTGAGCCTCTGCATAATGCTTTAAATGAGAAACCATCTTACAGGGTCATTTATCAAATCGTGTTATGGCGTTTTCACATGCTTTAAGGCCAGATGAAATTAAATGGAGGAGGGGGGGGGGGGAAGAGAGAGAGAAAGAAAGAGAGAATGAACCTCTGGGGGTGGTACCATAGTAAGCATCTATTTATGCTACTATAGGATGCTCACTTACTAACTTGAGGTGAGGTTTAGGTAGTAGTGTTGGGGTTGAGGCCACTTTTACATGCAGAGTGAGACATAAGAACATAACAGTACACTCTTGTGAAGATTTGATATACTTCAGAGTGAGGAAACTCACACAACGATGAGATTTGTACAATGTTCTCTCAACCTAGCTTAATATTACCCAGGTAGAGAGTCCATCAAGCTAGGTTGAGAGAACATTGTACAAATCTCATCGTTGTGTGTTTCCTCACTCCAAAGGACATCAAATCTTCGCAAGAGTGTACTGTTCTGTTTGTACATCTCACTCTGCATGTAAAAGTGGCCCCTAACCCCTACCCTACTACCTAAACCTCACCTCGAGTTACTAGGCTGGCATCCTATAGAGATATAAAATAGGTAACTACTGCAAGTGATTTGTAGGTAGTCTCTTTCTCTCCCCCCAGTGGTGAAAATTAATGTATTTTGTGGTAATACCTATGCAAAGTATGCACATTGTGGTAATTAGGCTATTAACATGCCCCCTTTCCTATTGCATGTGATACAGCAGGTTGATAACTCTAGGCCTTAGTTTATGTTTGTGAGGTAATTGGTGACCAATGTAATTCTGCATCAGTGGAGTTACATGATCAAATTTTCTCTTCCCAAATATTATTTTAGTATTCAATTTTTGAAGCAATCATATGCAGTGAATAGAATATGCAGGAAGACCATGAAACAAAGCTTTGAAATAGTCTAACAGACTTACAACCAAAGTATGCATCAATGTTTTCAAATCCAAAATATCTAAAAAGGGCCTAAGTCACCATTTAAAACACAGATAATAAAAAGACTCGTGATCTAGATTGGAAATATGGTAATTAATTAAACATCAGATGAAAGTCAAATTTTATGCCTATGGTGGTTACCACCTCTTTCACTTCACTGTTAGATCCTGCCATAACTGGAGACAGAGGTTCAAAAACTAGGTGGCCCATATTCAAAAGCCATTTAGATGGATAACATAATAGTTACCTGTCTAAATGGCTTACCTGGCTATATTCAGCCTGATTTTAGCCTGCTAATAAGTAAGCAGGCTAGAATTTAGCTGAAAAAGTTAGGGTACTTGGTAGGTTTGGCCTCTGTTGGAAACAGGATGCTGGGCTTGAAGAACCTTTGGTCTGACCCAGCATGGCAATTTCTTATGTTCAGTCTAGGGGTGTAACTGGGAGCAGTTCAGTTAACCAGCTAATTCTAGTTGAGTCAAAGAGCTCTCCTAAAGTTATCCAGCTAACTAATTAAGGCCTAGATTCATCATTTTGCTATTTCACATGAACAGTTAGGGTAATTTTTTAGTTACTGCAATGCGCACAATTTTATCACTTGCAAAGTGTCCAGATAAGCATTTCCAAGGAGAGAGAGTAAGTAAAAGAGAGAGAGTAAGAGAGCGTGTGAGACTCTTTAAGGTTCTCATATTAGTCAACTATTTATACCACTGTAGGAGGGTCAACTAGTAACTCAAGGTGAGCTTTCTACCTAGCTGCTATCAAGCTAAGGTGAAAGTTCATTGTATAAATGTCATCTTTGTGTACCTGTCCTCATTCCAAATCACATCAAATCTTCACTGTTCGTACCTCTGACTGTGCATGTAAATCTTCCACCAAAACCACCAAAAGCTCACATTGAGTTTCTAGTTGACCCTCCTACAGTGGTACAAATAGTTGACTAATTTGAGTTTCTCTCTCTCTCTCTCTCTCTCTCTCTCATTATTCAAATATAGACCGCTTTACTTCTGGGAAAGCATATGTCTTCCAACATATCTGTGTTTACCTTATGAACATAGGGATGGTAACTTTCACTCATCAATGTGCAGGCATGCATTGGCATCTATCCAGGGACATAGTGATTTGATAACATACAGGCATGTATGCATGCATGTTATAAAATACATGTGTGCCCAATTTTAAATAGGCACATAAATATTGATTCTACCATGTAAATCAGGGCACACATCAACAGCATTGCTAGTTTTACCAGTTCATCCACTAACTTGCCCCATATTGTGCCTAGTCCTGCAAACTCCTCTTGATTTAATAGCCTGCACTCCCACTAGTTACTCCAGACCCTTTAAATCCCTTCAAATTGTTTGGTTTTTTTTTAACTTACACCTCCTCCATAGCAGAAGTAAAATTATGCAGCAGTGGACTTGTGTGCGCACCAAATGTGTAATTTTATATGTGTACATTTCTTAGCCATGGCCTGGAACACCCATGTCTCACCTAGACTATGCCAAGACCATGCCCTTTTTTGAAATCGAGATGTGCATGCAGCAGGAGATATGTGCTCATCTGGACAGTCTGCATGCAAAAGCTCAACTTATGTGTGAATCTCCTGATTTTGGCACATGCCGGGCTTTTAAAATTCACTTCTAAGCCAATTTGCAACCTCAGATAGGCAAGAATTAAAACTGGCAAAATTCTTTGAATTATTTTGGGTTCCACCTGTGACAGATCTTCCACATCCTCCCCTTCTTGTTTGACACAATTCTCATGGACTTGAGGCCATACAGGGCTTGCGGGACCTTCATTACTTCATGGACAAGAAAGTCCATCTTCCTAGGTGGAAAGTTAGGCTTCCTCAGTAGCACAGTACTTTTTCTGAACATGATGCTAGTAGATGGGCATAAGTTGCATGTATAAATTTATGAGATTTATGCAAGTGAATATTATATACATATATTATTAAAATAGATAAGAAATATATGCATATATGTTACCACTTGAATATGTAGGTGTAACATTCATGCTTCTCATCTCATTAATGCTGTGGTGTATGAATATTCGACCAAACATTTAACACCCGGCACACACCAATACTGGGAGATTTGCATGTGGCTGGGCTGCACGCGCACAGAGCGCAATTTACGAGCAGCCCGGCCACACGTGTATCTCCTGGTATGCATGAAAGAGCGGGGTATCTGAAAAGGGGCGGGCTGGAGATGGTGTCTGGGTAGGGTGGGGAGGGGCAGCAGCCAGCCAGGACAGAGCCATCTATTATCCACCTCCATCAACTTTGATGACACTCCCGTTGAAAACAGACATAACTGTGACACTAATTTAGATCCTGTTGTTTCAGTATGAGAGACAATTCTTCTTATAGATTTCTGGGAAATTTCAGAAGGTCCAGCACATCCCTGTCTCCAAAAGAAGGAGGTTGTACAGGAGCAAGTATAGTGCAGTGAGCTCCTCCACAACAGAGGTAACAGCAGAAAAACCCAATGTGGAAACCACTTTGCTTGAAAGCAATGGAGACATCTCCTTAAAATTGTGAACATCTTCCACAATAGCTGACAGATGTAATAAATCAGTGCTTTTATTAAGCAAAGGACCATGAGGGATAGGTGGAGGAGATCTTATTAACAGAGAAATATTTTCCAAATCTGTCCTCAGATTTCCCTGCAATGGTAAATTGAATCTAATAGATCCACTGAACCTTGTTTGGGTGTCAAGCTCAGTGATGGAAAGTTCATCTTACCCTTTCTCTTTCTTCCCATTTCTCAAGGGTAAGATTAAAAAATTGACATAAAAGACATGCTCCTTTGACACACAGCTTAAGGGGAACCAGCAGCAACACACTGCTGCTTGTTGCATTTTAAGGTCAAATGATGATGAAGTTGTCAGGTGGCCAGCTGGTGCCTATGGCAGTCTCCCTTGGGCTGGATTAGGTGTGAGCAAGCAGTTGTCCCAGTCAGCCACAATTTTTAACATCTATCTCCTTTGTGACAAATTATTGACAATATGATTCCATTTTTATAAAGTGTATGATGATGATATTCAGCTTTTTTTTCCCATTGGAAGTAGATTTCAGCTCCATTATGCAGAGAATAATAGACTGTTTTACAATCATCCAAGTTTATATATATTGGTTAATCAGTTGGTACTGAATTAAAAAAAAAGAGGCAATGTTGGTATCTAAAACATCTGATTTTGATCAGTGTTCAGGAATAGGGATGTGCAATTGTTTTCCCTGAATTAGGCAATTTCAACAAAACGAATGAATTTTTTCCGAAATTTCAGAAAAAATTCATTTTCGAGTCAGTGTGCACTAACTCCCCTTTAGTGCGTGCTAACTCTGCCACGTTAGTGTGCACTAACCCAAAATTCGGGGCCCTCAAACCGAGAAATTCCTGCGGGGGGGGGGGGCCCCGAAACGAAGCCCGACACAAAATTCTAACCCGAAGCACATCTCTGTTCAGGAATACCATTTAATTATACTTTGATTCCATTTCAGGAAACTGTTCATAATCTTGGATTCGAAATAGATTTATCCTTGACATATGTGGATTATATGAAAAAGTTTTGAGAACTTGATTTTATAAACTGCGATTATTGAGGCCTCTTAGTTATATTTTAGCATCTCCTGATTTTAGGATATTAGTACAGCTGTTCTAATGACAATGTTGCGTCGGCCGGCCACAGAACCCGTGACTGGCCTTCCTTACTCTCTGCTGCTGCCTTTCTGAGAACGAGCTCTGACCCCTCTAGTGCTGCCTTCCTCACTGTGGCCCTGCCTGCTGCCATCAGCCTTGTGGCGCGGTGGAGACACCGCTGCCATCCCCCTTGCAGGAATGTACCACCTCAGATATGCCGCCGCCGACTGCCTCTCCCTTCCAGGTTTCTCCAGGTGCACACACGTGCCCCTTTGCTCAATTTAAAGGGCCCAAGGCATGCTAAGGCTTCTGGCCCCCCTGATGATGTCACTTGCCAGGACCTATTTAAGGCAAGCTCTGTCAGTCAGAGCTTGTCTTTGCAACAGGTCACCACGCTGGTCGTGTGCTCGTTGCCTCCTGGTACTTCTCCTATGTTCTTGGTTCCTGATCCCTTCCCCTTCTTTGGACTGAACCTCTCCAAGCCAAGACCTCTGCTTTGTCCAACTACGCTATTGAACTTCTCCAAGCCAAGACCTCTGCTTTGCCTTGCCACCACTTCTTGATTATTGCCAGCCCTGACTCTAGCTTGCTCTACGATGCCTCTTCAGTCTACATCCTAGACTTGGCTTATTCAGGTTTCGGCCTGTTCTTGCTCGGGTGCCCCCTGTCTGACTTTGGTTCTATTGGCACCCGGGTCTCCAGGATTCCACCTAGTCCAGTACTGACTTTCCAGCATTGCTGTTGCTGCCTCTGGGCTGACCTCTCAATGACAACATATGGAGGCCCACCTAAGTCCAGCCGGCCCCGGTACCCAAAGGCTCAACCCATGGGGAACGAGGGCTGGTATTGGTGAAGCGCCAGCCAGCCTCCATCCTTCAGCCCATTCCTCCTGCTGACAATGGGGACCCATAAGGTCCCTCCTACGGTTAGCGTCAATCCCACCTCGGCCCAAGGGTCCACCTCCAGTGCAACAGGTTGCAAAGGCATGGACTCAGCGGAGCTGTGTGCCCTCCAGGCCATCCCAGGCCTGGCTTCCAAGGTACAGGAACAGCAATGATTTCTTGGGGCTCTGGCTTCCTCCATTGAGTGTCTGCACGCCTGACTGGATTCCTACCTGGTGGATCTGGCTGTGCTGAAGTCCATTCCCGGGCTCATTTGGAAGCTCCAGAATCTCCAGTCAACCTTGGAACAGGTGGTGGCAGATATGAACCATCTTTCCCACTTAAGTCCAGCTGGCCCCGGTACCCAAAGGCTCAACCCGCGGGGAACGAGGGCTGATATTGGTGAAGCGCCAGCTGGCCTCCGTCCTTCAGCCCACTCTGCCTGCCGATGGTGAGGACCCATAGGATCCCTCCTACGGGTAGTGTCAACCCCATCTCGACCCAAGGGTCCATCTCCCACGCAACAGACAACAGTTGTCTACTGTAATGCTCTCCTTGTAGGTTTACCCTAGTACTGGAAAAGGGTCATCCAACTTCTAAAGAATTCAGCTGTGTGAATGTTCGCACATAGTAAATTAAGGGATCATATAACTTCTTTTTACAGAAATTACACTGGTTACCAATCGATCAGAGAATTAGATTTAAAATCCTATTATTAGTTTTTAAGATATTAAAGAAGTGTGAACCAGTTTACTTATTTGATCTATTAACTAAATATGAGCCTAAACACTCTACAAGCTGAAGCATATGGTGTATTGGCCTTACCTCCAGTAAAAGAAATAACCTCGGTTGATACAAACAATCGTGCATTTTCTTATATTGCCCCTCCAATATGGAATGTTCTCCCATTATACTTCAGATTAATTGATGATACAAAAACTTTTCATAAGCAGTTAAAGGATTATCTCTTAATGGAAACATTCGGTAATAATTGATTTTATTTATTATTATAGGTAACACATGTTTTTATTTTTTTTGCTTTTGTCAATGTCTATTGTAATGGTTTTTGTTACATCCACTATTTTCTTGTACACCGCTTAGAACAATCTATTTGCCATTCATGGTCTATGAATAAATAAATAAATAACTAGATTTAGGTTTTATAAATAAATAAATAAACAATGCACACATGTAACAAAAATAGACACAACAATTTAGCAATAAAGAAACTTTCATATTAAAATACAAGTTTTAAAAATTATTAAGCATTTCTATCAAAAGAAATACATGGGGTGGGGAGAATGTAGGGAGTTACCGTAATTATTTACAAAAAATAAAAAAAATCACATGGATACGAGGAAGCTTGCTCAAGAGCAGTCTAGAGGAATGGTGAATGTGATAGTTGCCTCATTCACATCAGCTTGCAAGCTGCAGAGTTCCACCCCCATCTTTTCCCATAGTATTTAGAATCCACTGCCGCCTGGGAGTGGAGGCTCCTGCACCAATGACTGCCTGTGCTAGAAAGGTTCTTGGAGAGGGTCTTCAGGTTTATGCTCACCATCAAGAGCCTACAAAGACTGGCCAATCTCAGGACCTGCATCCTAATGTCACTGGACCAAAATGGAAGGAGGTCCTATTGGGAAGGGGAGAAGAACAGAATCCTATGGAGGACCAAGGCC
This sequence comes from Rhinatrema bivittatum, assembly GCF_901001135.1. Lineage (NCBI taxonomy): Eukaryota > Metazoa > Chordata > Amphibia > Gymnophiona > Rhinatrematidae > Rhinatrema > Rhinatrema bivittatum. The sequence continues at coordinate 399,600,031 of NC_042616.1, forward strand.
TCAAATTGGAGAGGAGAGTGGTTGCTGGGCCAACAAAGGATCCTTCACTGCTGGTGGTAGTGGTGGCAGCACCTGCTGCTGACTATTGGAGGCCACAGCTGTTGCAGCATCAGGAAGGTCCAGGCCCTCATCATTGTCTTCTCACTCTTCCTCTTCTGTCAATGACTAGCTGGTTTCTTTTATGAAGAGAACAAAAACTGTTTCATTTCCTCTTCTCAAATATTCCAGGGTATGATGTGCATAACACATCTAGATGGGGTGTCCTGCCATCAGACCCAAAGGTATACCAGAACAGGGACAATTCATGAATCACCATGAAACCCATTTTCATGAGGAGCTAGGTGACTACTCCAGCCAGTTGAAATACCCCATTCTGATAAATTATCATTTAAAAGAGATAACTCAAACTACAGATAACATAAAGCTTTGCGGAACAAATGGAACTGTACAACTGGACCAAATCTCTCCCTTCTGGGCTACCATTATATCTATTACATGTACCTGAGGAAGTTATTTCTTATAATTGGACCTTTACTATACTTGTGACTATTGGTAAAGTCTTCATTTGTTATCCTTACCTAATATTTCACTCTTTAAGTAAATATAAATTATGTATGTTATTTTGTTAATCGCTTACGGGCGGATTTTAAAAGCCCTGCTCGCGTAAATCCGCCCGAATTTACGCAAGCAGGGCCCTCGCGCACCGGCGCGCCTATTTTGCATAGGCCGCCAGCATGCACAGAGCCCCAGGATGCGCGTAAGTCCCGGGGTTTTTGGAAGGGGTCGTGTTGGGGGCGTGTCAGGGGGTGGGGCCGAGTGACACGGCATTTCAGGGGTGGGATGTGGTGTTTCGGGGGCGGGACTGGGGGCATGGCGCCAGCCCGGGGGCATGGTCGAGGCCTCCGGACCAGCCCCCGGGTCGGATGACGGCGTGCCAGCAGTCCGCTGGCGCGCGTAGATTTACTTCTGCTTCTAGCAAGCGTAAATCTAGGGACAAAGGTAAGGGGGGGTTTAGATAGGGCCGGGGGGGTGGGTTAGGTAGGAGAAGGGAGGGGAAGGTGAGGGGAGGGCGAAAGAAAGTTCCCTCCGAGGCCGCTCCAATTTCGGAGCGGCCTCGGAGGGAACGGAGGCAGGCTGCGCGGCTCGGCGCGCGCAGGCTGCCCAAAATCCGCAGCCTTGCACACGCCGATCCAGGATTTTATAAGATACGTGCAGCTATGCGCGTATCTTATAAAATCCAGCGTACTTTTGTTTGCGCCTGCTGTGCGAACAAAAGTACACGATCGCGCTTTTTTAAAAAATCTACCCCTTAGAGTATAAGCATTAGGGATGTGCATTCATTTTTCACAAATTAGACAATGTCAACGATATTGTCTAATTCGTCATTGTTCGGTAGTGCCGATATACGCAGCGATTTTTGCCAAAATTTCGGCAAAATTTGTATTTCGTGTTAGTGCACACTAACGGAGTTACTGCGCACTGCATATCTCTTAGTGTGCAGTAATACCAATTAGTGTGCACTGTTTTTCTAGCTAACAAACTCCTCTGAATTGATACTTTTTAATTTTTAAGTAGCATTTTTTTAGTGCACACTAACATTACTTACAGTGCACTACTACATACTTAGGGGCAGATTTTCAAAGGGGTACGCACGTAAGATATGCGCGTACCCCTGAAAACCTGCCCCAAGCTCCCTCTGCGCGCGCTGAGCCTATGTTGTATAGGCTCGGTGGTGTGCGCAAGCCCCGGGATGCGTGTAAGTCCCGGGGCTTTGCTAGGAGGGGGGGGGGTGTCGGGAGCGTGGTGCCGGCATGGGTGCATTCCGTGGGCATGGCTGAGGCCTCCGGACCAGCCCCCGGGTCAGGTGATGGCACGCCAGCAGCCCACCGGCGCCCGTGACTTAAGCCTGCCTCAGACAGGCGTAACTTTTCAAACAAAGGTAGAGGGGGGTTTAGATAGGGCCGGGGGGGGGGGGGGGTGGGTTAGGTAGGGGAAGGGAGGGGAAGGTGCAGGGGGCTTTAGATAGGGCCAGGGGTGGGGAAAGGAGGGGAAGGTGTGGGGGGGTTTAGATAGGACCAGGGGTGGGATAGGTAGGGGAAGGGAGGGGAAGGTGCGGGGGGTGGGGTGGAAGGAAGCCTGCCTCCATTCCCTCTGATTTCGGAGTGGCCTCGGAGGGAACGGAAGCAGTCTGCGTGGCTCGGCGCACGCAGGCTGCCAATTTTGCACAGCCTTGCACGCGCTGACCTCGGATTTTAAAAGATATGCGCGGCTACGCGTGTATCTATTAAAATCTGGCATACTCTTGTTTGCACCGGTCGCACGAACAAAAGTACGTGCGGGCATACTTTTTTAAAATCTGCCCCTTAGTGCGCTCTAAGTTCTATTAGGGTGCACTAACTAACCTGTTAGTACGCACTAGCTAGATGTTAATGCGCTCTATCTCGTTCTGTGTACTGAGCAGTAATGCAGAGATAGTGTGCACTAATGGGTCTTACTGCGTACTTACGCACTTTGTTGAAAATTGCTGGAAAAAAAATTTGAACCATGGGAAACTGAAATTTTCCATGGAGCGCCCGAACCAATATGTTTAAACGAAGCACATCTCTAGTATGGATTAAATGATCAAAAACTTTTAATGAACTAAACTATAAATTAGCAAAATACAGAATGAACACTGATCGTGCCATTAGTGGAATGCAAACCTGTTTTAGTGTCCATAAATACATATTGTTTCTTGCCTTCTCTGTAAGGCATATTGACTTCCCTTCTTCCCCACAACCCTCCCCCATTCAAAATGTTCCCCATGCCCCCAACATACCCTTACCTGTCCCCACCCCATCTCCAAACACCTAGCTTCACCAATAATATACCCCTAGCAACCCCAACCCCCTTCCTTATTCCTGCCCCCATGTACATTCCTACTACACACAGGGGCGGATTTTAAAAGGAGCACGAATAACCTACTTTTGTTTGCGCTCCAGGCGCAAACAAAAGTACGCTGGATTTTAGTAGATACGCGCGGAGCCACGCGTATCTGCTAAAAACCTGGATCGGCGCGCGCAAGGCTATGGATTTTGTATAGCCGGCGCGCGCCAAGCCGCGCAGCCTACCCCCGTTCCCTCCAAGGCCCCTCCGAAATCAGAGCGGCCTCGGAGGGAACTTTCCTTTGCCCTCCCCTCACCTTCCCCTCCCTTCCCCTACCTAACCCACCCGCCCGGCCCTGTCTAAACCCCCCCCTTACCTTTGTCGGGGGATTTACGCCTCCCGGAGGGAGGCGTAAATCCCCGCGTGCCAGCGGGCCTCTTGCGCGCTGGGCCGCGACCTGGGGGCGGGTACGGAGGGCGCGGCCACGCCCCCGGACCGCCCCGGGCCATAGCCACGCCCCCGTACCCACCCCCAAAACGCTGCAGACACGCCCCTGAAATGCCGCGACGACCGGGCCCGCCCCCCGACACGCCCCCGACACGCCCCCCTCGGAGAACCCCGGGACTTACGCGAGTCCCGGGGCTCTGCGCGCGCCGGTAGGCCTATGTAAAATAGGCTTCCCGACGCGCAGGGCCCTGCTCGCCTAAATCCGCCCGGTTTTGGGCGGATTTAGGCGAGCAGGGCTCTGAAAATCCGCCCCACAATCTACTTACCCCATGTGGGTATGGAGTTGCCCTATTAAATTCTCTTTGCAGGCCTCTCCAGACTTGCTTCATGCTCTTGATGTTTCTGCCTATTCTTATGATGAATCATATCAGATGTTCACTAGCCACTACCAGCGACACTGCTCTGGTGGTTAAATTCAGCTTCCATGCTGGTGGAAGTATCATGGAATGAGATCACTCCAGAAGAAATGGAAGTTGTGCATTGCAGAAGAATATGCACATGTATTACCACAACTAAGTGCCTGCAAAGGGCATGTTTAGGGGTCGATTTTCAAACCTGCATGCATGTGTCCCAGCGTGCGCATATGGATGCACCAATTTTTTTAACACGTGCACACATGCACACCCGATTTTATAATGGGCATGTGCATATGTGGGCGGGTGCCCACTTGCATGCGCGGGGGAGGGGGTTTCAATTATCCTCGAGCGACATTAACCCCTTAGCCAACAACACAACTTTACCTCTAGCAACCCAGGTGAGAGACCTTGGAGCCACCCTAGACTCCGAATTTAACTTCAAAAAGTTCATCAATACTACTACAAAAGAATGTTTCCTTAAGCTACAGGTCCTAAAACAGCTAAGACCGCTCCTACACTTCCACGATTTCCGTTCAGTTCTTCAAGTCATTCTGTTTTCAAAAATTGACTACTGCAACGCACTTCTTCTCGGCCTACCCGCCTCATCTACGAAACCTCTACAGATGCTGCAAAATGCAGCGGCCAGGATTCTTACTAACTCGCGTCGTAAAGACCATATCACCCCAATTCTAAAAATCTTACACTGGCTACCCATCCACTACAGAATACTTTTCAAGGTTGTTACTATCATTCATAAATCTATCTACCAGCAATCCTCGCTCCAACTCTCCATCCCTCTTGAATTTCACGCTTCCGCAAGGCCGATCAGATCAGCATACAAAGGCTCTCTTCAGGCTCCCCCCATCAAATCCTTGGTCCATAACTCCATTCATAAAAGAGCACTTTCAACTGCAGGTCCGCTCCATTGGAACTCTCTTCCCCCCAAGATACTCCAGGAACAATGCCATCTATCCTTTAGAAAGAAACTGAAAACCTGGCTGTTCGCCCAAGCCTACGGCTGATGGAGACTCTATCAACCCATTATTGTCCCTCTCTCCTTGCCAATCCCTCTCCCTTCTCCTTCCCCCCCCCCCACCTCCTGCCCCGCCCGACACCTCCCCAGTTTACCTCCCCTGATCCTCTTTCCCAAGAAATGCAACTCTTTCCCATGAAATGCAACCTCTATTAATTGCCTAAGATAAACCTTCCAGAGAAATCCAGCAAGATTATAAGTCCAGTTACTTAATTTATGTTTGAGGACAACTTTATGTCACTCCAGTTGTTTTAGTTTATATTCTTTCCTGTCTTCCAAAGCCCATGTTTTTTCTTCCTGTTTAATGTAACTTTTTATCTTCCTTTGCATTTGGTTTTGCAGTTTCTTTTTACCCTAGTTCCATGTAAACCGTTTCGATAAGACATGGTCTTGAGCATCGGTATATTAAAAGATATTAAATATAAATAAATAAATAAATTATGTGCGGCGACGCATTCAGCCTTTTTTCCAGTCCCCTTACCCATACCTAGATACCCACAATTTTTTTTCATACTTACTGCTCATTGGGAGCAGAAGTGAACTCCACATGCTGGCCAACTGCCGGCATGCGCTTCCCCGGGACAGCATCCTGGTCCACCTCCCGCCTCGCCCCCTCCCTGCCCAGATCTGGCCTACCCTTTCTTCTGGCTTGGCACTTGTGCACATATCGGGGTTTATGCACGTGGCCAGGCTCTTTCGAAAATGTGCGCAGTGCACGCAGGGCTGGCCATACGCATAACCTCCGAATTTTATGCGTGCAGGCCTTTTAAAATTTGCACATTAATGTCCATGTGCAATTTACATGTATTTCAATTTTGCATGAGCATACTACACACTCTCATTATAAAATTAACATGCATGCATGAGCCCATATGCACACTAAATATGGGCTCACATGCTTTTTCTTAAAAAACTCCCAGGTGGCATATATGCATATACATGATATTTTAGAAACCTCACAAGAACACATATACTTGCAGCATTGTGTAGAAATTTTCACAGGGAAAAATAGGATGGTCTAGGTGACATTCCAGGGCGGCATTAAGAATACATGCAACTTACTATTTTGTGTATATTGCTATACTCGTCCAAACAGTTTTACACCTGCCAATTGACTCATGCAATTGAAATCTGACATTTCTTTTGTCTGCAGTTTTGGAGTATGTGGGCTGGGTCAACTGGTGGGGATTCAGGTTGAAAAATTAGAGGATCTAGATGGTGAACTGATAGAGGTATCAGCAAACTGACGATTCCAAGTATATGTGCAATTATTATCAAAATGCTGTCCACGTGTATTTTAAAATGTACCTTCCTCTGCATTTAAATCTCTGTTATTACAAGCAAGTTGTTGCAAATATGTTATGCAAAAAATATACATGCATATTTTTTTTAATTTGGTAGAGAAAATATACCATGTCCCTGTATTGCAAACATATGCTCATACTATAATATACATGTGTACTTTGAGTCAGAAAAATGTTTTCTAAATTGTGTGGCTCCTGCATAAATATCTGCACCGCCAGGTACAGGCACAAATGGTGTACTGTGGACAGTTCTGAAAGTTTGACTTTTTATGTTAATTATACATCATATTCCCTATTTTATAAATCCACAAGTTGCCATATCTTGTCCAAACTTCCAATTATGTTGTGCTTTTATGTCACCACTGTTTCATATTTATGCATATAGGGCTGGATTTTAAAAAGGTTACGCACGTAACTGGCCTTGCGCACGCCGGGCCTATTTTAAAAAGGCCTGGCAACGCACGTAAAGCCACGGGATGCGTGTAAGTCCCAGGGCTTGCAAAAAGGGGAAGGGGAGGGGGCGTAAAAGGTAAAAAGAAAAGTTTTGAGGGGGGTTAGAGTAAGGCTGGGGGAGGAAAGGTTAGGGGAAGGGGTGGGAGGGTCAGGTTAAGGGGAAGGGAATGGAGAAGGCAGCATGGCTCGGCGCACGCAAGGTGCATAATTGTGCACCCCCTTGTGTGCACTGACCCCTGATTTTATAACTTGCGCGTGCCTGCCCGCGCAAGTTATAAAATCAGGTATACATGTGTGTGCACCGGGTAGGGCGCACACATGTACACCCGCGCGCAACCTTTTAAAATCCACCCCATAGTGTTCCACCAGAATTATACATCTAATAAACTAGCCTCATTTCAGTTATCAAGAATCATTTTCATTCCATGGGACAACAATAAATGTTGATGGCAGGGAGACAGAGAGGATTTTAGAATCACTATCTGTTAAGCCAGGTCACACTGTAACCCTATGGTTATTTAAATAATACTCCATGTTTAAAGCATAAAATAGGGACATTCTTGCAATAAAGTAGTATAAGAGAAATAGTTCTGATTCCAGATTGAAAATGCCAGCATGTCCCAGCATCCTTTAACAGATTTCTGGGAGACCAGTCTGATACAACACAAATTGTGATTGAGTTAAAGTTGCTGAAATAATACTCTACTTTGTTTCAATCAAAATTGATCCCATATAATGGCTCTCTTACCTCAGTCTAAATCTATCTACCAAATCTTTTCAGAATCAGCACAAGATCCTTTATTCTTTACACAGCTAGTAAAATGCTGAAATTAGATTTCCTGAGTGAAGTGATTAAAAAAAGAGAAGGTCAGCTCCTTCCTGTAAACCTTCCAATACTATGTTGCTACTTTTCAAACACTGCTGAAGCTGAACGTATTTAAACCAGTGGGAAGAGGGCAGAGATCAATCAGGTTTTTCTCAGTTAGCCTTACAGTCCAAAAATGCAGAAAATGTGCCTATCAGAGAAGGTAATACAGAAGAAACTGATCAATCAGCTTGGAAATAAAAATTAATAAATCATCAGCATAGGCCAACATTTTGCATCTGATATCTTGAATGCTAATCTCCGCTATTAGTTTATCATGAAATATAACAAAGAATAATGGCTCTAATGCCAGACTGGACATCCTTGTCTTATTCCTCAGTGTAGCAGATATAAAAATAATGATGATAATTTTCAAAGTGGCATGCGGGCACACATTTTTTCATGTGCATCTTTGTGCACCCAGGAACACGGCGATTTTATAACATGTGCACACATATCTGCATGTTAGAAAATACAGTGGACACGCGGATATGTGCCCCCAATTTTAAATGGAAATTTACCTAGGTGCATAAATCCTGATTTTACTGCATAGGTCAGGGTTTTTTTTTATAATGGGTGTGCATCTATGCCATTGCCAGTTTCACCATTTCACCCGGTGTTGAGCTAGGTCCTCCAAACCCCCTGGTTTAATAGCCTGCACTCTCTCTAGTTACCCCAGATTCTTTAAACCCCTTCGAAATGGCAGGTTTTTGGTTTTGGTTTTTTTTTTTAACTTACACCTCCTCCATAGTAAAAGTAAAGCTACATGGCAGTGGACTGGGGCATGATCCCAGGCATGTAAGTGTTTTACGCACACATCTTTTGGCCATGCCCCGGAATGCCCATGCCTTGCCCAGACCATGCTCACATCACACCCTTTTTTAAAATTGAGTGAGATGTATGCACTAGAGATGTGAATCGTGTCCTCGATCGTCTTAACGATCGATTTCGGCTGGGAGGGGGAGGGAATCGTATCGTTGCCGTTTGGGTGTTTAGAATATCGTGAAAATCATTAAAATCGTGAACCGGCACACTAAAACCCCCTAAAACCCACCCCCGACCCTTTAAATTAAATCCCCCACCCCCAAATGCCTTAAATTACCCTGGGATCCAGCGGCGGTCCATAGCTAAATCGGGGGAAGGGGGAGGGCAGGAAAACCGGCACACTAAATCCCCCTAAAACCCACCCCCGACCCTTTAAATTAAATTCCCCCCTCCCGAACCCCCCCCAAATGCCTTAAAGTACCCTGGGGTCCAGCGGCGGTCCGAAACGGGCTCCTGCTGTTGAAGCGTGTTGTCTTCAGCCGGCGCCATTTTGCAAAATGGCCACCGCAAAATGGCGGCGGCCATAGACCAACACGATTCGACCGCAGGAGGTCGCTTCCGGACCCCCGCTGGACTTTTGGCAAGTCTTGTGGGGGTCAGGAGGCCCCCCAAGCTGGCCAAAAGTCTCTGGAGGTCCAGCGGGCGTCCGGGAGCGATCTCCTGCCGCGAATCGTTTTCCGTACGGAAAATGGCGCCAGCAGGAGATCGACTGCAGGAGGTCGTTCAGCGAGGGTTCCGGACCTCCGCTGAACGACCTCCTGCAGTCGATCTCCTGCCGGCGCCATTTTCCGTACGGAAAATGATTCGCGGCAGGAGATCGCTCCCGGACGCCCGCTGGACCCCCAGAGACTTTTGGCCAGCTTGGGGGGGCCTCCTGACCCCCACAAGACTTGCCAAAAGTCCAGCGGGGGTCCGGAAGCGACCTCCTGCGGTCGAATCGTGTTGGTCTATGGCCGCCGCCATTTTGCGGCGGCCATTTTGCAAAATGGCGCCGGCTGAAGACAACACGCTTCAACAGCAGGAGCTCGTTTCGGACCGCCGCTGGACCCCAGGGTACTTTAAGGCATTTGGGGGGATTTAATTTAAAGGGTCGGGGGTGGGTTTTAGGGGGATTTAGTGTGCCGGTTTTCCTGCCCTCCCCCTTCCCCCGATTTAATTTAAAGGGTCGGGTGGGTTTTAGGGGGATTTAGTGTGCCGGTTTTCCTGCCCTCCCCCTTCCCCCGATTTAGCTATGGACCGCCGCTGGACCCCAGGGTAATTTAAGGCATTTGGGGGGGGGGGGTTCGGGAGGGTGGGGGATTTAATTTAAAGGGTCGGGGGTGGGTTTTAGGGGGTTTTAGTGTGCCGGTTTTCCTGCCCTCCCCCTTCCCCCAATTTACGATTTTTTGACGATAAATCGGGGGAATTGGTATTGTATCGTGGCCCTAACGATTTTTGATGATTTAAAATATATCGGACGATATTTTAAATCGTCAAAAAACGATTCACATCCCTAGTATGCACAGTGGAAGAAGATACCTGTGCATCTGGGTGGCTTTTAAAATTCAATCAATGCACCCAAACTCAATTAGTGAGTGCATCTCCCGATTTTGGTGCATGCCAGGCTCTTACAATTCACCTCAAAATGAGAAACATATTTTCTATTCACTGAATTCTAGTGGATTTTTTTCTTGTTTTTAATTTTGAGTGAATTTTCTTTTGACCTTGCTCTTGATCTTTTGAGCTGGCTTTCATTCTTGTATAATCAATGAGGGTTCCTGTGTCCTTCCAAATACATACAGTACCTCAATATAAACTGCTTTGAAGAAGCTGAATGATGGAATATAATTGAAATAAAACAAATAAAAATAGATTGTGCAATCTGCAGGTGAGTTAAGCTCTTGTGGCTGTTTATTTCCATGAACAATCAACAGTCTTTACTCCTTTTTGTACAGTCCTATTTCATAGTATAAGAACATAAGATATGCCTTACTGAGTCAGACCAAGGGTCTATCAAGCCCAGTATCCTGTTTCCAACAGAGGCCAATCCAAGTCACAAGCACCTGGAAAGTACCCAAACATTAAATAAATCTTAATCTACTTGTTGCGCCCATCGGTCGCAGATGGCTGCGACCTTTGCTGCTCACCTCTCTTTTCCCTGCGTCAGTGAGCTCCAAGGCCATGGCGGCCTCAGCCTGCAAACGCTGCCTTCCCTGGCATCCCCGGGATGGCGTGTGCGATCCTGTCCGCCATCTTGAGTCTGGGATTACTTAAGGAATGCACGCGCGTGCATGCCAAAGCCTCTCTTATTGATGTCATGGCTGGAACCTCAGGGGCGTCCCCTCCATATGATGTCACTCGACTATTGTATTTAACCCAGCCAGCCCAAGCTTACTACGAGTTAGCAAGGACTTCCTTCCTGCTATTTCCACTCCAATCAGAGATGCTTCGCTTCACTAGTTCCTGAACTGAGAATACCTTAGGTACCCGCTCCTCGGGGGCCTTGTTACGTTCTGGCTATCCGCTCCTCAGAGGGCCTTCCTACCTGGAGACTCCTTCAGGATATCGCTAGTTCAGCCCTGGGAACATTACAGCTGTTTCTACTTCTTAGCTGATGAACCGCCGATGTACCCCATGCCTCGGGTCACTACCGTGCTCATTCCAGCTACCCTTCTACATGCCGGAGTATGTACCGTCATCTACTTAGCTCTGCTGACCATCCGCTCTATTCTGGATTTCTAGTCACTGATCCTCTGCATACCCCACACTGTGGGCCACTACCGGATCCCTCCAGAGAGTTACCATCAAGAGCATTTCCCTGGCATATCCCACTCTGCGGGCCACTACCGGGGATATCTGCATTAAGCTGCCTTACTACTGGATTGTGTCTTCTATTCATGTTGTGGGTATTTCCAACGATTCCAGTACAATAAAACATATCTCTTCTGTGTCTGTCTCAGCTGAGGCTACACCTACTGTAGTGAGTCCCCACAGGGCTCCTCCCTGGCTCCACCCACACTGTGGGTGGAGCCAACTCTCACTACGGTCCAGGGTCCACAACCACACCATATTATAACACTACTATTGATTATTAATTAATAGCAGTTTATGGATTTTTCCTCTAGGAGCTTATCCAAACCTTTTTTAAAGCCAGTTACACTAATTTCTGTAACCACATCCACTGACAATGAATTCCAGAGCTTAACTATTTGCTAAATGAAAAAGAATTTTCTTCGCTTTCTTTAAATGAGCTACTCGCTAACTTCATGGAGTCCCCCCCCCCCCCCCCAGTCCCTAATATTAAGATTCTGATAATGGAAACACATTATTTATTGTTCTAACTCATTATTATTATGTATAAATAATTTGTGTTGTGATTTCCTCCCCCATTGTCCCTCCCCCTCCTACCACCATCAACACAAACTTTCATTCTCTTTCTGTCTCCCTCTTCAAGCTGCCTTGGTCACAGGTCATTAAGTTTCTTCTGAGCAAGTAGGATGTATTAATCAACTTATCTGTTTCTCCTAAGGGCAAAGAATACTAGAAACTGAGTTTTTCTCCAATCGGCTTACATTTGGGTCTCCCTGGTTGGGGCGCTCAGAAGGTAGTACTTAAGTGAGCTGCATGGCTGCCTTTCGGTGGCTTAATTAGTAGAGCAGATGTATTTCAGATTATTTCCCTTTTGAGTACTTTGTTACTTTAAAATGTTTTTTAAAAATCCATTATATGATCAACTGCTTGTTTTCCTGTATAATTTGATGTCAGTTATTAAAAAGTTTCTTCTGACTTCTGACCAGATGACCAGCTAATAAAATCCAATTGACTGTTACAAACTATCCTGGTTTTTGAACATGTGAGAAGTGCTGCTGGCAGAGCTGCATGAAGCCATCCATTATATCAGCTCTAACTAAACTAATTAGAAATAATGAAGTCAATAATCAGCCAAGCAGAGAGTGAATAAATTAGCTGGATAATCTTATCCAGCTAACTTATATTTAGTGATGCAGGTGAACTGCTGAATATACTTGGCTATTGGGAAGTTAGCCAGATAAGTTTATCTAGCTAACCTTAGGACTGTGTTTGTAAATTCCTAAGGTTATCCAGATAACTTATCCAGATAACACTGAATATGTGTGTTATATGGTTAAGTTAGTCAGATAATTTAACTGTGTGCCTGACATGCATCCAGAGCAACTCTGGATGATCTGGTGAAGTTTTATCTGGCTAACTACATAGCCAAGAAACTCAGAGGTGTTCAGCATGTGGTAATGTTTTTAATCTTGCCATTTGTCTGGCTAAGTCCTGAACATAGCTGGGCAAACACAAGAAATATCGACCTCAATATTAACTAAACTATGAGATTTAGGGCAACTATATAATATTTGAGCCATCCTAATAAACTCTGGTCTGCATCCAAACCAATCAAGTATTTTTAACAAATAATTCTACTAGACCCTGTCAAATGCCTTCTGTGCATTAAAGGATAAAGCAACTATTGTATCTTCCTTTAATTCAACAATATGAATCAGATTGTGAAGTAAGTGAGCAATAAGATCATAAGAAGTGTCATGCTGGGCCCATCAAGCCCAGCATTCTGTGTCTGACAGTATCCTTTCCAGATCACAAATGCCCATCAGATCCCTTATAGTTGATCTAGTTCTTATATTTCATTATCTGATAAAAATCAATTGATAGGAATGTGCACTTTTTTTAAATGAATGCGTGAAACATAATGCATGGGAACCAATTTGTTTTATTCGATGTCCCCTGAAACAAATGGAGAGGTCCCATGAATGAAACAAATTATTTTTCTGCTTTGTTTATCTTTCCCATTCATTTCTATGGCCCTTTGAAGTCTATAGCTATTCTCTATGGAAAAAAATCAGGTGTAACTATAGCAACCAGCCCTTCCTTCTGTGACCTCACCACCTTGTCAGAGCTGAGTCAGAGCATGTTGGGAAGGAAACTACACAAATACAAATCACAGTGAATCATTTTTCTAAATAGACTGCTATCTGGTTCAAGTGATACTCACCCACTCCTGCTTGAATGTCTGAAGATGTACAAGAAGCACTGTATTGTCTCTCTAACTTTGATCAGAGAAAGATGAACTCAGAGAAAATTCTCTCAGTTAAAAAAAAACAAACCTTTAACTTTTTGGATTTTTGGCACTGTGACTGTTGAGCTACTTCTAATCTTCTCTTTTCTTCACTGGTGTCACCCATAGTGCCAGTCACCAGAAAAATACAGACAGTGGCACTTTCTTTTCATTTTTCTTTTCACTGGAGGAGGGCTTGGGTGGGAGTCAGTGTGGTCAATACTGCTAGAGATATTTTTGTCTCTGTTTGGCACCAGTGATGTAACTGAGCAGTGCACAGAGACTGAAGAGTCTATACCAGGCTGTCAGTCATTTTTTTTGTGTGTATAGAGTCTGTATCAGCACTAGTGTACCCCTGCATGGCATTGTATGTAGCACAGTACTCAAAGACTGTACTATTTGTATTGTTTATGTGTGACAGACAGTTCTCCACTGACATGTAGAGTGGTACTGTGAATGGGGATAGTTATAGTACCAATATGTAAAAAATTATTTGTAACATCCAACTCCCCAGTAGGCACTACATTCCTGGTATGCAACATCATCTGGAGAAGCAACATCCACTAGCACTGGCAGTAGGGGATGGTGGTAGTACTAGATTGGGGACTAGGGATGTGAATCGTGTCCTCGATCGTCTTAACGATCGATTTCGGCTGGGAGGGGGAGGGAATCGTATTGTTGCCGTTTGGGGGGGTAAAATATCGTGAAAAATCGTGAAAAATCGCAAAACCGGCACATTAAAACCCCCTAAAACCCACCCCCGACCCTTTAAATTAAATCCCCCACCCTCCCGAACCCCCCCCAAATGACTTAAATAACCTGCGGGTCCAGCGGCGGTCCGGAACGGCAGCAGTCCGGAACGGGCTCCTGCTCCTCAATCTTGTTGTCTTCAGCCGGCGCCATTTTCCAAAATGGCGGCGAAAAATGGCGGCGGCCATAGACGAACACGATTGGACGGCAGGAGGTCCTTCCGGACCCCCGCTGGACTTTTGGCAAGTCTCGTGGGGGTCAGGAGGCCCCCCACAAGCTGGCCAAAAGTTCCTGGAGGTCCAGCGGGGGTCAGGGAGCGATTTCCCGCCGCGAATCGTTTTCGTACGGAAAATGGCGCCGGCAGGAGATCGACTGCAGGAGGTCGTTCAGCGAGGCGCCGGAACCCTCGCTGAACGACCTCCTGCAGTCGATCTCCTGCCGGCGCCATTTTCCGTACGAAAACGATTCGCGGCGGGAAATCGCTCCCTGACCCCCGCTGGACCTCCAGGAACTTTTGGCCAGCTTGTGGGGGGCCTCCTGACCCCCACGAGACTTGCCAAAAGTCCAGCGGGGGTCCGGAAGGACCTCCTGCCGTCCAATCGTGTTCGTCTATGGCCGCCGCCATTTTTCGCCGCCATTTTGGAAAATGGCGCCGGCTGAAGACAACAAGATTGAGGAGCAGGAGCCCGTTCCGAACCGCTGCCGTTCCGGACCGCCGCTGGACCCGCAGGTTATTTAACTCATTTGGGGGGGGGTTCGGGAGGGTGGGGGATTTAATTTAAAGGGTCGGGGGTGGGTTTTAGGGGGTTTTAGTGTGCCGGCTCACGATTCTAACGATTTATAACGATAAATCGTTAGAATCTCTATTGTATTGTGTTCCATAACGGTTTAAGACGATATTAAAATTATCGGACGATAATTTTAATCGTCCTAAAACGATTCACATCCCTATGGGGACCCCTTCTGTCATTCAAGGTTAAAGCCAGAGGAAAGGCGTTGGAAAAGAGAAGACTTTTCCTGAAGCTGATCCCATGGCAACTTCCAGAAGTCAGATGGCAGGCCAGTAACCCCCTGCCATGCATCTTAATTGGGAAGGTCCAAAGAAACAGATTGGAAACTGCTCCAATATTGCAAGTAGCGAGTAGCGACCAAAGAGTAGTGGATCAGTAAAAACACCAGGGATTCTTTATTATCACAATCTTTACAAATTGCCCGACTCAGGCCACGTTTCACTCATGCATGAGCTGCTTCAGGGGTTATTGTAAATATAAACAAATAAAAGTAATACATAAAACATTAAAATATGCAGACATTAATATAAAAATGGATAAAATAAATAAAAATGATTGACATGCCAACAGACCAAAAAATAAACCAGGAAAGCATAAATCAAAACATAAATATATGCCAGAAAAAATGATACACATATAAAATATGACATACAGAACTCAATGAAAAACAATGAAGGACAATGTGGCAAAATTTACCTGGGTACCCACTCCTCAGGGGCCCTTATTCTCTCTTACAGGTACCTATCTGGGATCGGGTACTCGCTCCTCGAGTGCCTGCTGTTCCTTTACTGGTGCCTTACTGATCTACTACTGCCTAACAGGATCTTCATAAATACAGCTATCTACTTCGGTGAGTAACTAACATTATCAGTCTGTCTCACCTCCACCTTCAGCACACAGAGTCTGCATCCAGGACTTTCCTCTACTACCCTTCGCTGCCTACCATCTACTCGAGTGTGGGACTGGTCTTCTCTGCTGAGGATCCCTGGACTGCTTCCACTAAGTTACCTCACTGCTGCCCCCCCTGGGCAGTACCACCAAACTGTATAATAAATACAAAATCTCTGTGTTTTCGTGTTAAGAGTCTAGCCTAGTACTGCGGCTCCTCACGGGGCTCCTCCCCATGGGCGTAACCATCACCGCAGTGCCCAAGAATCCACTCCAACACCTCAAAACCATAACACCCACATTCCTTCTGTGTGGTTTACATCTAGACTGACTATCCAGAAATAGGTCCAGAACTGGTTAAAATGCTCTGCCAATATAGCAAAAGCCTGGTAATTTCATGAAAATATTCACTCAGGTGCAACTTCCATTGGAGCGTAAATATTTTATTTATTTATTCACTTTTTATATTTCTAGTCCACTGATCTATCATTCTTTAACCCCTCTTCCTGCTAAATCAGATTCTTGAGATATTATTTACAATTCTAGTGATTTGTAAAATAAGATTGCAAGCCCATTCTTCTTTCCAAGGGTCACAAAGAAGACATGATCACCCTCTCAACTCCTTTTAATTTTAAAAACTCTTAGAAAGGCATATATGTAGGTTTTCTGTAAACATCATTATTTTTGCCCTCTCTTTCTTAATGTCATGTAAGATTATGTTCTACTTTATTGAGTGGCTGATATCATTCACATAATTGTGATAAGACTTGAAAACTAGAAAGATTAGCCATGTGGAAAATAAAGGGGCGTGAGCTAGGGATGTGCAGATGCTACCAATTCATCCGATTCAGTATTCGTCAGTGGGCAAATACGTTCCATTTGTTCAATGGTGCTGATGATACATTGATACGTGCATTTGTTTTCCGGTTCCCATTAAAGTCAATGGGGGAAGTATTTGCAGCCTATTTTAGGCTGCAGAATTGGGGTTTTATTATAAATTTTGATGAAACTTCTGGGGAGCAATCATCAGAACAACAAAAGAGCTCCAAGGTACTTAGACTGTGGCAAAGTGGCACCAAAGTGGCATGAATAGCCTAAGGTACTTTAAAGGGGCAAAGGGGTACCCAGAGCGCCAAGAAGAGTGCTTTAATAGAGGTGCAAAACAGCATTGAGAGTGTCAAAAACACACCACAGCTTCAAAAGAGAGCACCGATAACAGATACATGAACCCTCGAAGGTAGCACAACAGGAAAAGCAACAAGACAAGTGGCATCAACATCCTACATCACAATGAAGGGGGAACACAGCAAGCAGAAAGACTAGCACAACACACTGAGCAACTATGATAGTGGCCAGAACACCACAAGGAGTTCAGTGAGTCATCTGGTGTATGGCAGCAAGGCACAGACTGAGGCAGAGGGTAGATACAGGCTGGCTACACCAGGGGAGAGTTCCCTTTGTGCAGGAAAGGGCTCCCTAGAATGGGTTTGCCCCTAGAGTGGGGTGTTTCTGTTGGCATCTAGTGAGCTCTCGTTGGTCTTTTAAAATCTGGTGGAGTTAGCAGATATACAAAAGAGAATTTTCAAGGCCGAGGCGGAGGAGGTTAACATGTAAACAGCGGTTCAACATGAGTCAGAGGGTAGATACAGGCTGGCTACAGCTGGGGAGAGTTCCCTTTCCTTTGCGCAGGAAAGGGCTCCCTAGAATGGGCTCGACCCTAGAGTGGGGTGTTTCCTTTGGCATCTAGTGAGCTCCCGCTGGTCTTTTAAAATCTGGTGGACGTAGCAGATATATAAAAGAGAATTTTCAAGGCAGAGGCGGAGGAGGGTGCATGTGAACAGTGGTTCAACATAGGTCAGAGGGTAGATACAGGCTGGCTTCACTCAGGAAGAGTTCCCTTTCCTTTGAGCCAGGAAGGGCTCCCCGGAATGAGTTGACCCCTAGAGTGGAGCATGAGCCTGCAAACCGTGGTGATGTGGAGGAGGTCTCACTATGAACAGCGGTTCAACATGGGTCAACAGTGCTAAGGGATAGGCTGCTACACTGGGGAGAGTTCCCTTTCCTTTGAGCAGGAAAGGGCTCCCTGAAATGGGTTGGCCCCTAGAGTGTATAATGGTACAAATTGTTATGATTTAAGCATTTGCAAACAGATCAAGGCTTCATAAGCAAGGCAGAGGAAGTTCTCTTCTCTGCCCTGAAATTAAAGAAAAATGTTTGTTTTATTTAAGGATCCATGCTGTGAAGGATTATTAGCTTGAATTGCCAGACACTGAGGTTTCCCTTTGCAACGAGGGTTCAGCCATTAGGACGGGACATGAGGCCTGGCCGGACAGGCACAACAATCGAGGTCAAACCCACCAAGGGACATAAGGCCTGGATGAACAGGCACAGCAATAGAGGACAGAGGTCAATCACACCAAGGGACATAAGGCTTGGACGAACAGGCACAGCAGTCGAGGACAGAGGTCAATCTCACCTAGGAACATAAGGCCTGGACAAACAGCAAGAGCAATAGAGGACAGAGGCCAAGCCCACCTAGGGACATAAGGCCTGGACGGACAGACACAGCAATCAAGATCAAACCCTTGTAGGGACATAGGCCTGAACGGACAGGCACAGCATTCGATGACACAGGTCAAACACTCTTAGGGACATAAGACCTGGATGGAAAGGCACAGCAATCAAGATCAAACCCTTGTAGGGACGTAAGGCCTGGATGGACAGGCACAGCAGTCGAGAACAGAGGTCAATCCCACCTAGGGAGATAAGACCTGGATGAACAGGCACAGCAATCGAGGTCAAACCCTTGAAGGGACATAAGGCCTGGATGAACAGGCTCAGCAATCGAGGTCAAACCCTTGTAGGGACATAAGGCCTGGACGGACAGGTACAGCAAAAGAGGTCAAACCCTTGTAGGGACATAAGGTCTGGACGGACAGGCACAGCAATCGAGGTCAAATCTTGTAGGGACATAAGGCCTAGACGGACAGGCACAGCAGTCGAGGACAGAGATCAATCCCACCTAAGGATATAAGCCCTGGACAAAAAGGCAAAGCAATAGAGGATACAGTTCAATTCCATATAGGAACATAATGCCTGGATGAAGAGGCACACCAATCGAGGTCAAACCCTTGTAGGGACATAAGGCCTGGATGAACAGGCACAGCAATAGGGGACAGAGGTCAATCCCACCTAGGGACATAAGGCCTGGACGAAGAGGCACAGCAATCGAGGTCAAACCCTTGTAGGGACATAAGAACTGGACGGACAGGCACAGCAATTGAGGTCAAACCCTTGTAGGGACATAAGGCCTGGACAGACAGGCACAGCATTTGAGGACACAAGTCAAACACTCTTAGGGACATAATACCTTGACGGATAGGCACAGCAATCAAGGTCAAACCCACCTACCGACATAAGGCCTAGACGGACAGGCACAGCAGTCAAGGACAGAGGTCAATCCCACCTAGGAACATAAGGCCTGGACGAACAGGCACAGCAATAGAGGACAGAGATCAATCCCACCTAGGGACATAAGGCATGGACAAACAGGCACAGCAATAGAGGACAGAGGTCAATCCCACCTAGGGACATAAGGCCTAGACGAAGAGTCACAGCAATCGAGATCAAACCCTTGTAGGGACATAAGGACTGGACGGACAGGTACAGAATTTGAGGACACAGGTCAAACCCACCTATGGACATAAGGCCTAGACAGACAGGCACAGCAGTAGAGGACAGAGGTCAGTCCCACCTAGGGAAATAAGGCCTGGACAAAGAGTCACAGCAATCGAGGTCAAACCCTTGTAGGGACATAAGGCCTGGATGGATAGGCACAGCAATTAAGGTCAAATCTTATAGGGACATAAGGCCTTGATGGACAGGCACAGCATTCGAGAACACAGGTCAAACACTCTTAGGTACATAAGACCTGGACGGACAGGCACAACAATCAAGGTCAAACCCTTGTAGGGACATAAGGCTTGGATGGACAGGCACAGCAGTCGAGGACAGAGGTCAATCCCAACTAGGGACATAAGGCCTGTACGAACAGGCACAGCAATAGAGGACAGAGGTCAATCCCATCTAGGGACATAAGGCCTGGACAAACAGGCACAGCAGTCGAGGACAGAGGTCAATCCCACTTAGTGACATAAGGCCTGGACGGACAGGCACAGCAGTCGAGGACAGAGGTCAATCCCACATAGGGACATAAGGCCTGGATGAACTGGCACAGCAATCGAGGTCAAACCCTTGTAGGGACATAAGGCCTGGACGAACAGCACAGTAATCAAGGTCAAACCTTTATAGGGCCATAAGGCCTAGATGGACAGGCACAGCATTCGAGGATTTCCTTTGTGCATATATGTTGTGGTTTGACCTGTCACTTCTTCCTGAACTGATTCACTGCCAGAAGAAAATGGCATCTTTTTCATTTCTGAAAGATAATTCAACAGAAGATGCTTTTAGAGCAATAGAGACTTTGTGAAGCAAGAACTGAGCTGGAGATTATTTTTGAATACCCAGAAGCTATTAACTGTACATATGCACTTCAGCTAATGACAAAGGAACATGAAGAGCTCTCAGAAATAAGAAAACCGCTACTCAAGTCAAAATCTACAATATCAACCTATGTTGACTTTGTGGTTTACACAATGCTTCTGTAAACAATGGGAACACAGAGGATGAACTAGAGTGCAACTACCACCAGTTTTCATTAGTACTAGAAACATTACTGTTGGCAAGGTCATGAAAAATATTGAGCATATGAAATATGCAAGCTCCAAACATCTTAAGTTAGCTATTTATGTTCTTACATTCCAAATGTGGGTGGACAGGCACAGCATTTGAGGTCAGACCCTTGTAGGGATGTACGGCCTGGACAGTGGACGGACAGGCACAGAGTTTCAGGTCAGGCCCTTTTAGGGACATATGGCCTGGACAGTGGATGGACAGGTACAGCATTTCAGGTCAGGCCCTTGTAGGGACGTACAGCCTTGACAGTGGACGGACAGGCACGGCATTTGAGGTCAGATATAGGTGCTGATATTATCTGAAGCATAGGAGGCAGTTGGAGCTGCTGCAAGGTTTTCAATTGCTTTTATTCATCTTGCCATTCACAGGGAAAATTTGGAAACCAAGTAAAGGCAGGTTTACTTTCAAAAACACTAGCATTTCCATCAACTCTGGTGCCAGCCTTGAGCGGTGAGGGCTCATGATATCCAGTGTCATTGAAAAGACATGTTCACTGGGCACACTGATTGGTGGACATCACAGATATCGCTGAGCCACTTTGGCTAGGTGTGGCCAGACAGTAGACTTGTTTTCCCAATATGCCAGCGGATCTGTCTGCATGTTCTCTGTCGGCTCTGAGAGATACCGTGTCACTGACATCTGTGCTGGTGTGTCCTTTGCTTGGCTGGGCTGAGAGTCACTCATGCCAGCTGCTTTCTCTCTAGCCCATAGCACAACATGCCTTTGGCTTTCTGAAGAGGAGGAGGGGGAGGAAAAGGTACTAGCTGTCAATGATAGAGTGCTGCTCCAGCTTGGGCTACCACAACTCTCTGAAGTGCCCGTTGTTTCCACTTCTGATTCACGCCTAATCTGTCTCTGCATATGGCACTTCTGTTCACGGACGTTTGATAACAGCAGGTCCTTCACCAATAAGAGACAATCGTTCTATAGGGCAAGTTTCCCTTTCACACGGGGATCACAGACTGTGGCGAGCATTTATGTGTTCTGTTCTGTTAAAGGCCTTAATCTCTCTTCCACCTGCTGCTGCAAAATATCCAGACAATGCAGCACCTCAACTGTCATTACCTCTTCCTGTTTAAAGGCCTCCACATTTTCATCCAGGAAATTAACTATAGAGATGATGTCAGCCAAGGTAGCACTTCTGGAACTCAGCTCCTCCATGATATCCTTGAAGGGGCTGCAGGATTTTTACCAGCTGACTCATGACTAACCAATCATGATGCCCTAGGGGATTCTGCACACCTATGTCCATTGTTCCAGAAAGTTCATGAAGGGGTGTCTGCAGCTCCAGTAACCTCTCGAGCATCATAAAGGTGGAATTCCACAGGGTGGCAATGTCTTGAATGAGACACTTGTGAGGCATCTCCAAATCAGTCTGCTTTTGTCGGAGAACCTGCCCCGCCTACACACTTCTGTGGAAGTGGGCTGCTATGTTCCTGCATGTCTGTATTAACCTATGCAGGTATTCATTCTCTTGGTCACTGGAATCCAACCCCAGAGCTGACTTCACTACCAGGTGCAGAGTGTGTGCAAAACATCGAATGTTCTTAAAGTGCCCATTGTTTATTGCCTTAACCATGTTTGCACCATTGTCTGTGACAAAGAACCCTGCATGAGGATTCCTGTCTCGCTGGTGTAGTTGCCAGTCATCCAGCATCTGTCTGATGCATGTTAGAATATTGGTTGTGGTATGGGCCTGGTCCGTCAGGTGGGTATGCAGTAAAGCCCACCTCCACCCTGATACTTGTTCACTAATAGGGCTGCTGCCTGCCCCTGCCTCAGCCAGGTCCCACCAGTGTGCTGTCAGGGAGAGGTAAGAGTGTGCAGCATTCATGGCGGTCCAGATATCACAGGTGAAATGCACACTCCCCTGTGCCTTAGCTAGCAGCGCTTGGATGCGACTGTGACACTGCTTGTACAGGCTGGGGAGGACATTTCTGCTAAATGTGGTTCTAGAAGGGACTTTGTAATTTGGAACTACGACCTTCAGAAAACGCTTGAAACCCACATTCTCCACTAACTGCAAGGTCTGGTCATCAAGGGCAATCATAGAAACATAGAAACATAGAAACATAGAAATGACGGCAGAAGAAGACCAAACGGCCCATCCAGTCTGCCCAGCAAGCCTCACACATTTTTTCTCTCATACTTATCTGTTTCTCTTAGCTCTTGGTTCTATTTCCCTTCCACCCCCACCATTAATGTAGAGAGCAGTGATGGAGCTGCATCCAAGTGAAATGTCTAGCTTGATTAGTTAGGGGTAGTAGGGGTAGTAACCGCCGCAATAAGCAAGCTACACCCATGCTTATTTGTTTTACCCAGACTATGTTATACAGCCCTTATTGGTTGTTTTTCTTTTCCCCTGCCGTTGAAGTAGAGAGCTATGCTGGAAATGTGTGATGTATCAGTCTTTCTCCCATGCCGTTGAAGCAGAGAGCCATGCTGGATATGCATCGAAAGTGAAGTATCAGGCACATTTGGTTTGGGGTAGTAACCGCCGTAACAAGCCAGCTACTCCCCGCTTTGTGAGAGCGAACCCTTTTTTCTTCTCCCCTGCCGTTGAAGCAGAGAGCTCTGCTGGATGTGTGAAATATCAGTTTTTCTTCAGCCCTGCCGTTGAAGCAGAGAACTATGCTGGATATGCAATCATTTCCCCAATGCTCCTGGTTATGGGTAATGATTCAGATGGACTGAATCAAATCACGGTGAACCTAGAAGATGTGGTAGGCCTGATTGACAAACTGAAGAGTAGTAAATCACCTGGACCGGATGGTATACACCCCAGAGTTCTGAAGGAACTAAAAAATGAAATTTCAGACCTATTAGTTAAAATTTGTAACCTATCATTAAAATCATCCATTGAACCTGAAGACTGGAGGATAGCAAATATAACCCCAATATTTAAAAAGGGCTCCAGGGGCGATCCGGGAAACTACAGACTGGTTAGCCTGACTTCAGTGCCAGGAAAAATAGTGGAAAGTGTTCTAAATATCAAAATCACAGAACATATAGAAAAACATGGTTTAATGGGAAAAAGTCAGCATGGCTTTACCCAGGGCAAGTCTTGCCTCACAAATCTGCTTCACTTTTTTGAAGGAGTTAATAAACATGTGGATAAAGGTGAACCGGTAGGTGTAGTATACTTGGATTTTCAGAAGGCGTTTGACAAAGTTCCTCATGAGAGGCTTCTAGGAAAAGTAAAAAGTCATGGGATAGGTGGCGATGTCCTTTCGTGGATTGCAAACTGGCTAAAAGACAGGAAACAGAGAGAAAATGGACAATATTCTCAGTGGAAGGGAGTGGGCAGTGGAGTGCCTCAGGGATCTGAATTGGGACCGTTACTTTTTAATATATTTATAAATTATCTGGAAAGAAATACGACGAGTGAGATAATCAAATTTGCAGATGACACAAAATTGTTCAGAGTAGTTAAATCACAAGCAGATTGTGATAAATTGCAGGAAGACCTTGTGAGACTGGAAAATTGGGCATCCAAATGGCAGATGAAATTTAATGTGGATAAGTGCAAGGTGATGCATATAGGTAAAATAACCCATGCCATAATTACACAATGTTGGGTTCCATATTAGGTGCTACAACCCAAGAAAGAGATCTAGGCATCATAGTGGATAACATGTTGAAATTGTCGGTTCATTGTGCTGCAGCAGTCAAAAAAGCAAACAGAATGTTGGGAATTATTAGAAAGGGAATGGTGAATAAAACGGAAAATGTCATAATGCCTCTGTATCGCTCCATGGTGAGACCGCACCTTGAATACTGTGTACAATTCTGGTCGCCGCATCTCAAAAAAGATATAATTGCGATGGAGAAGGTATACAGAAGGACTACCAAAATGATAAGGGGAATGGAACAGCTCCCCTATGAGGAAAGTCTAAAGAGGTTAGGATTTTTCAGCTTGGAGAAGAGATGGCTCCGGGGGGATATGATAGAGATGTTTAAAATTATGAGAGGTCTAGAATGGGTAGATGTGAATCAGTTATTTACTCTTTCAGATAATAGAAAGACTAGGGGGCACTCCATGAAGTTAGTATGGGGCACATTTAAAACTAATCGGAGAAAGTTCTTTTTTATTCAATGCATAATTAAACTCTGGAATTTGTTGCCAGAGGATGTGGTTAGTGCAGTTAGTATAGCTTTATTTAAAAAAGGATTGGATAAGTTCTTGGAGGAGAAGTCCATTACCTGCTATTAAGTTCATATAGAGAATAGCCACTGCCATTAGCAATGGTAACATGGAATAGACTTAGTTTTTGGGTACTTGCCAGGTTCTTGTGGCCTGGATTGGCCACTGTTGGAAGCAGGATGCTGGGCTTGATGGACCCTTGGTCTGACCCAGTATGGCATTTTCTTTTGTTCTTATGTTCTTATGTTGGAGGAGAAGTCCATTACCTGCTATTAAGTTCACTTAGAGAATAGCCACTGCCATTAGCAATGGTAACATGGAATAGACTTAGTTTTTGGGTACTTGCCAGGTTCTCATGGCCTGGATTGGCCACTGTTGGAAACAGGATGCTGGGCTTGATGGACCCTTAGTCTGACCCAGTATGGCATTTTCTTAGGTTCTTATGTTACAACTTTTGAGGCTGCCTTCCTCAAACCCCGGAATAGCATTACCGCACTCCATCCCATTTCCACCATGGTGGGTTGTCGCTTCTGCCACATGTCAGGGGGTTGCTGGCCTGCCACCTGACTGCTGGAAGGGGATGAGGGCGTGGGCTGACTCTGCTCCTTTTTAACAACTTTACACTGCTTGGAAGGGGTCCCCTGGTACTGCCACCATCCCCAGATGGCAGCACTCTTGTTGGGTGCTGCCTATTCATATGATGTGTCATGCCAAAATTAGATAGATGTCCCATTTGCTTGCCTCTGCTAATAGCCCTGCCACAGTAATTACACCGAGCAAAATGCAGGTCCTCCGTCACTTTAAAGTGGTTCCAGATCGCAGATGTCTTTCGTGATCTTCCCTTCTCTATAGCTTTGGGGGTGCATGCTGGCACTGGAGCTGAAGTAGTAGGTGCACCCTGAGAAGCAATGCCAGTGGCCTCAGTCACCCTCTGTGCCTGCGCTGACTGCTCTTCCTCCTCATCAGTTTCATCTTTCCCCTGCTGCACTGAAGTGGAGGCTAAGACAGGACTAACTGATCCTCCTAAAACTTCGTCAGCTATTACTTCTTCTGTTTCTGATGAGAATCCCGCTCAAGATGATTGTTCATCTGAATCAGTAGCAAACAGTGCCTGCGCTACATTGTCAACGCTTAGTCAAGAATTCTCTCCCACTGCTGCTTTTGGGTGTCGACATTTTGTCTGGCATGACTCAGCCTCCCCTTTCCTCACCTCCAAAACTACAAGGTCAGAAACAGGTGGTGTCGATACATCATGTTTAGATTTCATTTTTTTCCGGATGAAACAGCCTTCCCCTCCAAAGATTTTAGATTGCAACTGGTCCCTTTTTAACTTTAATGGGGGACTGGTTCTGGTGCCTTCTGAAGTGCCTCCTCTGCCATTCACAATCACTCGACCACATCTAGCTTTACCTGACATTATGGATTTAATGTCACTGCCTAGTGTCTACTGGCTGCCCAGTGTCACAGTGCCTTGATATGCACTAATGTAATGTGTGTGGTGTGCACACACAGAGCTTGCGTGTAAGCACAAAAGTGGCAGACTGGGGATTTCACAGCACAGACTGTCCCAATAATAAACTTGAGTCTGCTAAACTTCCCAGTGCCCACTGTCACAGTGCCTTGCTATGCACTAATGTAATGTGTGTGCTGTGCACACACAGAGCTTGCTTGTAAGCACAAAAGAGGCAGACTGGGGATTTCACTGGACAGACTGTCCCAATAATAAACTTGAGTTTGCTAAACTGCCAGCCCACTGGCACTGATGCCCAGTGCACAGAGAGACTGAGTGAGTTCAATTAAACAAATTCAGTTTAAAAAAGCTGGAATTGTTGGCACAGCAGGAAAATCGATGAAATATATTTTCCAATGGTAGTTCTAGCTAAAAAATGAATATCTCTCTCCCACTCACAAAACCCAAATGGTGCTTGCTTGCAGCCTAGCCCAGAGGGTGAATTAAACAAAATGGCACTGCTAGCAGCTTCTCTCCCTGGCACAGAGAGACTGTCTCAGATCACCTAAATAAACTGCTTAAAAAACAAACTGGGCTAGCAGAACAAACAGGGCTAGCTGGCACAGGCGCTGCAGCCAAATAAAGAATAAATATCTTTTTCTCTTGAGTAACTAGCCTTGCTAGCAATTCAATACAGATTTCTGAACTCAGACTAGCTCTGAGTGCAGCCACCTTCCGCAGAGACCACCTTCCCACACCACCCCTGCAAAGAAAGTGCATGTCATGCCACGTGCTTAAGTATATATAGGGCTGGGTCATCAGGAAAATCGTCACCGAGCACTGAATGACAGCGTGATTGGCTGCATTCAGTGCATTTCCCAAAATGTTATCGCTGATACGTTGCATTCCGGTATCCGTGCCAACCTGTCTGACCCACTCTGACAGGGCTGTGAGGTCACTGATGACTCACAGGAAAGAGCTGGTTTTTGACTCTGGATAAACCCAAACCGCATCCTCCGATTGCAAATGGCAGCAAAGAAAAGTGCGCGCTGCCAAACGAATGAAATAGATGATACGTTATATTCGTGGGGAGTTGTGATACGTTTTGCTTCCCCACGAATACAGCTGGTGCTTCACTTATACCAGCCCTCATTCCCCTCAGGTTGAGCCCTTGGGTGCCGTGGCCAGCAAGACTTAGGTGCAGGTTTCTTGGCAAAGCGGAGTCCAGGGAGAAGATGAGGCAGCGTCTGGGGGTCCGGGTCAAGGCTGACAGCGAAGATGAGGTATGGAGAACCAGGCCCGAAGTCAGGGCAGGCAGCAGATGAGCAGAGATGAGAAGACAAGCCAAATGTCGGGATGGGCAGTAGACAAGTAGAACCAGGAAACCAAGCCGAAGTCAGAACCAAGAGGACAATCCGAGGAGTTGGATGCAGGAAACAGGAAGAAGTAGGAACTCAGGATCAGGAACAAGCAGGAACAGGATCAGGAAAACTGGAACGCAGCAATAATGCATTCCTATTAGCAGGACCTATTTCCAAGGCGAAGAACAGGAAGCTGAGTTGGGCTTAAGTAGTCAGGAATCGTGACGTCATTTTCGGGGGCCGGGCCGAAGTTTCCCGCTGCAGCCCGTTTAAATGCCGGCATGTCCCGAGGATGCATGCCTAGGGGAGCGCCCATGAGGAAGAAGTCAGCGGCATCCTGGTGCCGTGTGGGAGAGGTGTTGCCCCCCGATTCGGCACCAGGCCATGCCTCGCCGAGAGAGGGGAAGCCCTGAAGCATTGCCGGCCGAGGCAGGTAGGGAGGACCAGCCACAGGTTGTCGTAGCCAGGATTCCCAACACTAACAGTCATATATGAAACGACAAAAATAATCAGATCTATATTCAAACACAGTCTGGATAGCAAAGTTAGGCCTAGATTCATCATTTTGCTATAAAATTGCAAAAAATTGTGTCTGTGATTAAAAAAAAAAGGTGTGTGGTAAGGGTAATTTTCCTGATACCATATAGATATTTTACTGCAACATGCATTGGGCTACAGAGGAGAGAGAGAGAATCTCTTTATAAGGCTCTCATATAGGTAAACTATTTATCCTACTGTAAGAGGGGCAACTATAACTCGAGGTGAGGTTTTGGTGGTGGTCTAGGTTTTGGGGTGCAGTTTTACATGCACAGTCAGAGGTGCGAACAGCACAGTAGATATCAGTGAAGAATTTATGTGATTTGGAGTGATGAAAGGCACACAAAGATGAGATTTGTACATTGTACTCTCAACCTAGTTTGATAGCAGCTAGGAAGAGAATGAATCAAGTTAGGTCGAGAGTACATTGCACAAATCTCATATTTTTATACCTTTGAACACTCTGAATCACATAAAATCTTAACTGTTGTCTACTGTGCTGTTTGAACCTCTAACTGTGCATGTAAAATTGTCCCCCAAAACCTAGCTCACCATTAAAACCTCACTCCGAGTTCAGAATGGCCCCTCTTACAATGATATAAAAAGTTACATAATAGGTCCTCCTCCCCAGAGGCTCTCTCCCTCCCTCTCTCTCTCTCTCTTTATTTTTCTATTTTTCTCTCTCACAATAGCATGTGTTATGCTATTGCACACAATGTTAAGTAGCTCTCATTTCCATAAACTTCTCCCATTTGACTAAAATTTGTATATGTATCTTGCAATGCATTATTTATTGCATGTGTTATGGCATTATTGCAGGCATAAGGCCCTAATGTGATTTGATGAATGACCTCCTTAGCCGGATAAACATATCTGGCTAACTTTGGAGGCATATTCAATAGTGCAGCTACACTATTGAATATAGCCAGTTGTCTTAATTAGGTAGTCGGCTAACTATAGCCGCCTAACTTTAGGGCAGCTCTTTGATCCGACTGGACTTAGCCAGCTAAGTCATCTGGCTAAGTTAACCAGCTAATATCACACTTAGCTGGTTAACTTAGCCGGCTAACTCAACTCCTCCCAGTTACATTCCTGGACTTCCCCTAATTTACAGGCCGATACAGTAAAGCACGGCCGCAATTGCCCATTTTTTAACCCGCTTTGGATGCACGTTTTCAGCTTGTAAGACGGACCCGCAATTCAGTATCGGCTTTTATGCGTCCTTAGCGCTTGATGAAAAAGACGCGTATCCATTTCCGCCCGCCGCATGTATATGATATGTTAATCATCGGATTAGCTATTCCCCCCAATACTGTAATGTGAGCCTAAATTATCACCTATTTAACCAGCTTATTTACCGTGTCTTTAACCTCAATATTTACTGCCTACCCTGACCCTGGCGTTAGAAGAGGAGGACATGGAATACAAAGGGAAAATCAACCAAACAGAAGAGGAGCACATGCAATACAAAGGGAAAATCTACCAGACAGAAGAGGAGCACATGGAATAAAGGGAAAATCATCCAGACAGAAGCACAGACGTCCATACAGGCAGCGGGGCATTTCAGTCATGGATGTCCGGAAAGGCAGGAACGTCCATGAACGGAAGCCGTGACCTTGGACATCCGGCCAGGCGCTCAAGGCAGCGGCCATGGACGTTGGAAGGCAGCAGGGCCTCCGATCATGGATGCCCAGATAAAGGCAGGAAGGTCCATGAACGGAAGCCCCGACCTTGGATGTCCGGCAGGTGCTCAAGATAGTGGCCATGGACATTGGAAGGCAGCGGGGCCTCCGATCATGGACACCCGGATAGAGGCGGGAAGGTCCATGAAC
This sequence comes from Rhinatrema bivittatum, assembly GCF_901001135.1. Classification (NCBI taxonomy): domain Eukaryota; kingdom Metazoa; phylum Chordata; class Amphibia; order Gymnophiona; family Rhinatrematidae; genus Rhinatrema; species Rhinatrema bivittatum. The sequence goes on from NC_042616.1 coordinate 399,629,824, forward strand.
AGAAGCCCCGACCTTGGAAGTCCGCCGGGTGCTCAAGGCAGCGGCCATGGACATTGGAAGGCAGCGGGGCCTCCGATCATGGATGCCTGGATAGAGGCAGGAAGGTCCATGAACGGAAGCCCCGACCTTGGACGTCCGGCCGGGCGCCCGGACGTGGAAGGTTGGGGGTGGCCTCCAAACAAGAGGATGTCTGGATGCTCAGGGCAGCGGTCCCGGTGTCCATGTGGGGTCTGTAGAAAAGAATCATCCACTTACCTGGTGGAATGACATTTGAAATGACAGGTACCAGTGCACCATGGATACTGTATAGGCACTGTATACAGCTCTATACAGTAAAATGGATTGCGAACGCCTACTGCTTCATAGGCGCGCTTTGGATGCTCATTTACCGCTGCTTGGATTTGCATCTAATTTGAATACTAAATCGAGCGGCTTGTGAACCAAAATGTGCGCACGTCAAACGCGCGGGCGCCCGGCACTACCACACTTTTTCTTACGTGTCCGTACTGTATCGGCCTGTTAGTCAGTTGAATTCTAGTCCCCTATCTTATTAGCTGGCTAGTAGTTAGCCGGATTAAGGTTGAATATTGCCGGGCAAGCCATTTAGATGGATAACTATTATGTTATCCATCTAAATGGTTCTTGAATATGTACTTCAATAAGTTTAACCATAGAAACATGGTCCCCAAACTAAAGATGACCCCCTTCTCCCACGCCAAAACAATGAACATAGTGAAGCCTGAACATTGAGCCTTGAGCATTATGCCTGCACAGAAGCCAGCTTCCATATTACACATCTTTTTCATTACCCTACCTATAAAGGTAATTTTTAACAGTGTGTGTAAAGCAGCACATATACATATAAGTAAGTATGTGCACATAAAGTTACACTTTTATTTTATAAACTTTGTGGCAGGATCTGCACAGTTTATAAAATACCATTTACTTCTACCCCCAAAATATGCACATATTATTCAGTAAATATGCACATATTATTTTAATGAAGAGCACCACATACGTTTAATAAAAAAAAGATGCATATTTTGTACATGAAATATTTGTAACGTGTTCATATTTACCATTGTTTATGCATATAGGCATATATTTTATAAAGAATGCGTATACTCGACTTATGAAAATACTTACCTGGGTGTCTACTTACAGTCACCAGTTTACCCACACCTCCACCAGTTCACCCAGACCTACAACAGTTCACCTATACTCTTCAGCACTCACCCAGACCTTCACCCTTTAACCCAGAACTCTCATCCAAAAATGCATCAAAAGACAAGTTCAATTTCACTTCTGTAATTTACTTATCAGGTACACAAGTAATGTATGTGCATATATTACTTACAAATTAGCAATGTGTGCATGTAGTTCTGACGCTCACCCTGAAAGACCCCTAAACTGACCCTTTTTTTCAATTAACATTTATGCATGACAGCACAAATACATGCGTACTCTCTATGCTTTGAAAATAGTATGTACACCTTTAAATGCTACTTACATGCATGTATTCACTTTTACACATGTAACCACTTATAAATATCTGAAAATTACCCTATAGTTAACAAACTACTTTGTGTAATTTTGCAATGCAGTTTCTCATTAACTACAAAATTAAATACATTTCTGTAAGTGTAAAATTATGTATGAAATTTAACAATTTGCAAAGCAAATATCTAAATTTTTATTGCTACAAAAGACAATAGTGCATAATTTTAGCTCATTTATCTCACAAAGTATCTGTTATGCTATTTTTCTCTTATTAATACATCAACCTCCTTGTAACAAGATGTCACCCACCATTCATAGCGTATTAGCACTCTCATTCCAGCAATGTTTCCTTCCTCACATGCTGTTCAAAAGGTGTTTTCTCATTCTTTCTTGCTGATACATAAAATCTAGTAAATAAAATAAGGTTGCATTTGGTACCAGGACTATAATTCCGTTAATGCTTCTTAAAATATTCACAATCAGAGATTTCTTTTGCTTTCTTTATTACTGTAGCATTAAGTAAAAATATAAAACTGAAATCATTCCAGTCCTTTTTCAGATTTCCTTCCCACAATACATTATAAGAGAAGTATATAACAGTTTAAAATGATTGGTTAATATTTCACTGGGGGATATGGTATGAAATGGAATTCCCATTCCATTCTGATATAGAATTTAATCAAGGAATATTGCCAGCATGTTTTGGCACTGAGTTGTTTTAAGAGGGGGGACCTACTATAATTCCCTTTATTGTTGAAATTTAATAACAGCTGCAAATGTAGAACAACTAACAAACAGAAACATAATCCTCAAGTAGCAAATAACTGCCTTGTATCCAGGGAAGCAAGCTATTTTTTATGAAATTTTATTGTGCTCCTTGTGCAGAATATCAGTACCGAGCAAACCAATCAGACCCTGGAAGCACATTACCCCCATGGAAATGCAGCACAAAGAAATGCAATGCATTCACCTTTTCAATTTAGAGTTTAGCACTAAACTGTAACATTAAAGAAGCATAATGGAACTTTAACAAGAAATTAAACCAATAAAAAGGCAACTACAAGGAAGGTATGTGTGACCTCAAGAGAGAAATACAACTATAGAAAACTAGCACAAAATATTGTAAGGCAAATTATCAAAGATGGCATATACTGACTCCGGCATGCTAGTGTGGATAATGAAATTTAGTTACAGCCAGAGGATTAAGAGACCAGCAAATCTAATCAGATGATTCTCCCCTAAGAAAGTTAAATCACAATCTCAATATCTGGTTCTAATTGTTTAACTGGATTCCCGAATGTTGTTTAATTTTGTATAAGACTTCATTATGGAAGTCCAACTATTAAGAGCATAGGAATCAATCCATCTAGAATGGATACAGTACATCTCCTTGCCAAAGAAAGGGATACCAATGAATTGGCAGCACAAGTCATCTTCGTACTTTTATGTGTGATGTGCACAAAAATGTTTAGCAAATCAGCTCAGTGCTTTCTTTCCCCTTCTCAGCAACCCCTTACCCCCTCCCAGTTATCCTTTCTTTCATCCCCTATCCTCCCAAAATTTCCCTAACCATATCACAAGATGAGACAGTTTATCACAAGAAGGAGTTCATGTTGGAATAACATGGATACAACATACAAATATCTACAATTTTTGCAATCATATAAGAGAAAAACATAGACCCATTGTGGCCATAGGGTGCACCGCTATTCATGGCAGCTATCATCCAGCCACTGTATTCATTTCTGTCTGTTTGGAGGTTGCCAATAAAAACCCTGCACCATCACATGTTCATTCATGGGGGAGACTTCTCTCTGCATCTGTTAAGGACTGTAGTCAATCCAGCCCTCTCACTTCCATAGTACAAAGTCATGTTGAGTTTGAGACCCCCAACCCATCCATCAAGATTGGGAATGAAAAATCCTCCCCCAAATTTGTAACCCTTTCAGATGATGAAGGTCCCTTTTCCAGCCATAAAAATAAAAAATATTCTGACCTTCCACACTACATATATGAGCTGAATGGAGAGGTAAAAGATGTTGACCATCAAATTTTAGTTGCATCTCTGCTCCAACTTGGGACATTCTGTCACCCTGCTGTGCACTCTTTGTGGTCACCCACCCTACCCCAACCCATATGCTGTGACAAAACGTCATCTTTTCTCTCCGAGGCTGCCTCTATAACCCAAATGAACCCTTAGTCTGTGGGATGGGTTGGAAGGCAGTTGAATACAGGAAAAAGGGCAAATCCAGCAGCCAAAGAGAATAATTGTAGGTCATTAGACTGCCTCTGCTGCTTTCCACTCCTCCTCCTCCATTGTCCAGGCTGAGAAGTGGGAATAAACTCTCCACTAGTGAGCCCAAATTCCCAGCTTGGCCTTTCAGGCCCACCAAGTGCTTCATGCAAGACATGAACATTTATTAACCCTCTTTGTTCATACAGTAACTTAATACATACTGCATTAACATAAATTAAAGGCATGATATGCATATACAAAATGATGTGATATTTCACTACTTTTACCACACTTTAGTATATGTGAGCTTTTGCAGCTTGTTTATTAATGGTTTGCACCTATTTTCTTCTGTGGCAGAAACTGCTTCAGCTTTATCAATAAACAAAATACTACTAAGTTCAGTGGGGAAAACCCTAGAGAAAAACCGAGGCAAACATTTAATAAATTAAACCCTTTCTTTTACTGGTCCACACAAAACTATTTATATGTGTAATTTGTGTTGCTTTAATTAATATTTACTTGCTTGGGTTTGTGCCATGTGATAAAGATTACTCCTCCAGGCCTGGGGCTTTGCCAAGGCCCTGGCATGAGGACCTGACCTCCGGACCCTATCCTGGCATCAGTTCTGGCTCTAGGCCTGAGCCTAGGCCCTGGCATTGGGACTCAGCCTCTGGACAGGCCTCAGCATTGGACCTAGGCCCAGGGCATGACCTAGGCTGAGGCCCACACATCAGGTCCCGGCTTCTGGAATGAGCCTGAGCTTTGTTCTAGGCCTAGGCCAAGGCATCTGGATCCATACAGGGCCTCAGTATGGGAAGTGGGACTGGGTTTGGGCTGAGGCATCAGGACCTGGCCTCTGGACTGGGCCCCAATGTCAGGCCTGGCCCTGGGCCAAGGCTGAGGTGCTAACTTCTGTTTTAATCCCCTGCATTGGGCTTAGGTCCCTGCATCAGGACTAGGCCTTCAACCCTGGCCTCTGTTTAGGGGCTAGGCTGAGGTTGCGGCAACCTACCACAGCCTAGGCCTACGAAAGGCCAAGGCTTCAACCTGGACCTAGGCTGAGGATGCTGCAACCTACCATGGCCTAAACCTATGCAACGCCAAAGCTTAGGCCTGAGCCTAGGCCATGTCAGTGGATTCCCCACTGGAATGGGTAAGTGTGGGTTAGGAAGGATTCTGGTCGCAGCATTTTTCCTGATGGGAGGGATGGGTGAAGAGGATGGGAGGCTCCATTTCTTTTTTTATTTTGTTATTTTAATGTTTATTTCATTTTTGTAAAGAAAATGAAATTAATATTGAAGTAAATGAAATTCAAAGGAAAAAACACCCCAGTAATGGGAGGGAATGATCTTGCAAAGAAAATTAGGCAGTTACAGTACATTTCATTATAGTGCCTTCCGAAAGCAGGTAAAGGATCATTTGTTTCGTGAGATTTTTGGATATGTGATATGGAGTTTTGTTTGTTTTATATTATTTTTAAGAAGATGCTTTTATTGTTTTATTGTATGTGTGATGTTGTAAACCATCCAGAAAAATGGTCTGGTAATTGGGCAGGTTAGAAATTGCTGTAAATAAATAAATAACATTAAAGAATTAAATAACAAAACAAATGGTTTTTCCCAGTGTCTCCCTAATTATCAACTGCTCCTACATGTCTGCTGCTATGCTGCTGAATGTTAAATGAACTACTGCTATTAGACAAAAGGCTGCTCTCTTTTTCCTTCTTAGGTTTGTGATGACTATTTTTACACCAGATCTTATCATCTCTCGTGCCTACTTGGTGACATCATCCATTCTGGTTCCAGCACCGATAAACACTGGTCTGGACTGGAATGGCATTTTCACCACTGGCTGGTTCACTGACCCTTCGCTCAGCCTTTTTAGTTGACCTCCAATGGTATGTCTCTGAGTTGACTTAGGCCCTGTTATGGAGGATTTTTATTTTTTATTGCTATTTTCTTGGTTGTTGTTACTTTGGCTTGCTGAAACATTTAGTCTATCACTAGATAATTTATTTTTATGTTGTTAGTTCTTTATTTCATTTTGTAATTATTTATTTCATTTTGTAATTATTTTACTCTTCTCGCAAACAGGCCGATACAGTACCCGTGGTTGGACGCGCATTTTCGATGCGCTAGCTTTACCCCTTATTCAGTAAGGGGTAATAGCGCGTTAAAAACGTGCGTCCAAACCCCCCCCCCCCCAAACTAATAGCGCCCGCAACTTGCAAATGCATGTTGATGGCCCTGTTAGTTATTCCCGCGCGATTCAGAAAGTAAAATGTGCAGCCAAGCCGCACATTTTACTTTCAGAAAATAGCACCTACCTAAAGGTAGGCGTTAATTTCTCTTGGCACCAGGAAAGTGCACAGAAAAGCAGTAAAAACTGCTTTTCCTTACACCTTCCGACTTAATATCATGTGATATTAAGTCAGAGGTTCCCAAAAGTAAAAAATAATTAAAAATAAAAAAATTTAAAAATTTAAAATCAGCCCGCAGCTCGCGGGTTGAAAACCGGATGCTCAATTTTGCCTGCATCCGGTTTACGAACCCATGGCTGTCAGTGGGTCTGAGAACCGACGCCAGCAAAATTGAGCGTCAGCTGTCAAATCTGCTGACAGCCGCCCCTCCTGTCAAAAAGGAGGCACTAGGGATGCACTAGTGTCCCTAGTGCCTCCTTTTACCGCGGGCCCTAATTAGCATATTTTTATTTACTGTATCACGTGCACAGGTCACTGGCCTGTACACGCCCCGGGAGAGTGGGCGAGCACCCGCTCTCCCGCGTTTCTTTCTGTATCGGCCTGTTAATGCTTCCCTTTCTTAATGCTGTTCACTTTCCCATTTCTACAGTACAGGGTAGGGGTCCTTATAATGCTAATGCCCTGAGGTGCAAGAAGAGTTTTTTTATCCCTCTTTTTTGTCATCCACATTTGTCTTGCTTTCTTGGTTCCTTCAGTTCTAATGCTATGCCTCAGGAATTGTCTTTTATTTACATTAATGCTCAGTCTGTTTGAAAAGAAATGTGATATTTTGTTTTCTTTAATTCACAATCATCAACCTAATTTGTTCTGTGTGGTTGAAAGCTGGCATTCTGATTCTGATTTTATTGTTTTGCAACAGCTTTGACACCCAGGTTATTCATATAGTCATAGGTCTTCTAGAGTTAAAAAAAAAGTGGTGGTGGCATTTTATTAATTTATAAAACTAGTTTATCATTGATTGTACTACCTGACATTACTGATGAGGGATGAGGCTGTCTTCCCATTAAGTTTATGCTTATTTATGCATATTTAATTGTGCTCCAGGCTGAAAGGATGCCAATTTAAATATTCAAATTTAATACTTATCAGGGATTGTAATACACATGATGGTAACTCCTCTAAATGTCTTCTTGAAGAGATGAATTCTATTCTTTCTACTATCAATTTCACTCAATTGATTATACTACTAACCCATCATGCTGGACATATTTTAGGTCTGCTATGGGTTCCTGAACCATGGGCCTCTTATAATAGAATAATCAGTGACAGAGGGGCTCCAAGATGGTGCCATAGCTGTTCACTGGCATGAGGAAGCTCCGTTGTTTCTTAAAATTATTTTTTGCTTTATTACCTTTGTTATGCCACATGCTAATCAGAAGAGGAAGACCAGGGAGAGGGCTATCTCTGCAGCTGCTCCCAAGCATCATCCATCTACTGGCCCAATGGACACGCAAATCATGAAGGGGATTGCAGCATCAGAAGAAAAGTCACTGGGAGGTGTGCAAGAAGGAGACTTGCTCGCATCCTTCCCAGACTCGGCAACATAAATGTCGCTGATTGTTAGAACTCTCCCTGCTAACCCAGCTGTAGCCCAGGCACTGACCCAGCCTCTGGATGTGTCACTGGCAGATGATGCTGATGCAACAGTTTTCCAGGCAGAGAAGAATGGGTCACAAAGAGTGTCTACATAAGATATGCCATACTGGGTCAGACCAAGGGTTCATCCAGCCTAATATTCTATATCCAACAGTGGCCAGCCAAGTCACAAGTAGCTGGCAAGTACCCATACATTAAATGAATAGATCCCAAGCTACTAATCCTTATTGATTAATAGCAGTTTATGGACTTCTGCTCTAGGAGTTTACCCAAACCTTTTTTAAATCCAGTTACACTAACTGCTGTAACCACATCCTCTGGCAATGAATTCCAGAGCATAATTATGTGTTGAGTGATTTGTTTTAAATAAGTTACTTGCTAACTTCATGGAGTGCCCCCTAGTCCTTGTATTATCCGAAAGAGTAAATAACAGATTCACATTTACCTGTTTAAGTTCTTTCAATATATTGTAGACCTCTATGATATCCCCCCTCAGCTGTCTTTTTTCCAAGCTGAACAGCCCTAACCTCTTTAGCCTTTCCTCATAGGGGAGCTGTTCCAGCCCCTTTATCATTTTGGTTCCCCTTCTCTGTATTTTCTCCAGTGCAACTATATCTTTTTTGAGATGTAGCAACCAGAACTGCACACATTATTCATGGTGCAGTCTCACCATGGATCGATACAGAGGCATTATGACAGCTACCATTTTATTCACCATTCCCTTCCTAATAATTCCTAACATTCTGTTTTCTTTTTTGACCTCCACAGCATACTGAGTTGATAATTTCAATCTACTATGATGCCTAGATCTCTTTCCTGGGTAGTAACTCCTAATGTGGAACCTAACACAGAAAGGGTTATTATTCCTTATAAGCATCACATTGCACTTTGTTACGATTCTGCCTGAGGTTAGCACCAAGGGCAGCCTCTCAACTTTTTTTTCCAGCTTTCCATGGCCCAGAGGCTGCCAATGTTCCCTCCGCAGGGCCAGAGCCAATGCCTTTCTCCACCATGCGGCCAGGAGGCCGCCGTCGCTGCTTCCTGCAGTCCGGAGACCGCCCCAGTCATTCCTCCGCACTGCGGGCTGTGCCACTGTGCTTCTATGTTGCTGGATGACACCGACATTGTCTGCATGCGGCAGGAACCGCCGCTATGTTCTGCTGTGGGCCCGCCGCCGTCACCTGTCTATCATGCGGCATGGAGCCACCCCTCAGCCTCCTTCCAAGTGGCCTGGGGAGCTGCCACCATTGTCTTCCCTGTGGGGCCAGGAGGCCGCCGATGCTTCTCCATCCAGGGCAGGAATGCCGCCATCATTGATCCTCTTCCGTGGCCTGGTGGCCGCCTTGGAGTCCTCTTCCTGCAACAGGAAGCCGCCATCTTCCTTTCTTCGCAGCAGGGAGCCGCTGACAACGGGGCCTGCTCCTTCCTTCATGGCATGGATGCCGCTTTCCAGAGTCCTGCCTCCTCCCTTCTTAGACGCACGGCCGTGCCTCCTTCAGCCTCTTAAAGGGCCAGCATGGGAGTGTCCCCGCAGCCCCATCTGATGACCTCATACGGGTGGTTCCTCTTCAGCCCTATAAAGGGGCTCTGCCTTTAGTTCATCTTTGCCTTTGCAAAGAGTCAGTCCTCCTTGGGACTTCTCAACTTCAAAACTCCTCCTAGGCACTCTGTTCTTCGTGGGTTCCCGTGTCTTCATCTCGTCGGTTCCAGATCTCTCGATGTTCTTCGTCATGGTCTCTCGTCTGATCCTGTGTCTTCATCATGGTCTCTCATCTATTCCTGTGTCTTCTACATGATGTCCTGATCTTTATATCCAGATCCTCTTCTCATCGGCAGCACAAGTCTCTGGAAGACCATCACTTTGAATCCTCCAAGCCTCACGTTCCTAGCTCCAAGTTCTTTTTTCTCCAAGTCGTCACTCCGAGCTTCTTTTCTCCAAGCAATCTGCTCAAAGTTCCTTTCTCCAAGCTTTGGATCCTGAGGTTCTGTTCTTAATCTTTATCCTGACCTGGTCTCTGGAGTTCCTCGTGTCTGCTTCTATGCCTAAGACTCCGCCTGAATCTGCTCCGTCCCAGCGTGGCCCGTGCCTTGCCTTGTGTGGCTGTGGAGGGCAAGTCTCGGTGCAGGCCTCATCTGAATCTTCTCCATGATCAGATTCGAAGTTCATTGCTTCGCCTGGAGTCCGCTTCACCATCTGCGTGGTCTGTGACCTGCCTTAAGTGGCTGTGTAGGGCGTACGGTGAGGCAGGACTCATTCAGCACTCACCGTCATCTTGAACTCTAAGTAACCTGAGTCGATGTCTGAGTTTGTAGTCTGCTTCGTCTTCAAGGTGGTCCGCGACCTGCCTTGACTGGCTGTGTAGGGCATGTGGCATGGCAGTACTTCTTCAGTATTCTCTTTAATTCTGGACCTTTCATATCCCAAATCTTCAAGAAGCAGGGGGAGGGGAACTGGACTTATCTTCAAATCTTCAAGAAGCAGGGGGAGGGGAACTGGACTTAAGTGTCAACCAATTTGGACCCCGATTTTACAGTATGGGGTTCTGATACAGACATAAGGGAAAAAGCACAGGACTGCTTCTACGGCCAAGTCCATAGAAAACACATCAAGTAGCATTGTCTGAATTTTCAAGAAGGCTCCTCGCCGAGTAAAAATGTTGCTATGTTAATATATAAGAGCTGGGTATAACCTGCATGGAGCAGTAGTTTAACCTGTGTGGAGCAATGGTTACTGCCATAAGAAACTTGCTGGGCAGACTCAATGGACCATTTGGACTTTTTCTGCTGTCAATACTATGTTACTATGTTATGTCTGAGTCTGTCTAACACCCTGAGTCTTCGTCTGAGTCTGTTCATTTCCGCCCTCAGCCTCTGTCCGTCCTGTCGCATCTGTTGTTCCTTATGGCAGGACCGAAAGGGCTATCGAGTGGCTGGAGGGCTACTTCAACATTGCATTGCTGGGTCTCTCTGATGCGTTCAGGTGTGGCAGAGGCCAGGGCTCCCTATCTCAAGCCTGCCGGCTCATGCTGGGGCACATCTCGCCTGCCACGGCGCTTCCCCGGAGCTTCTCTCCAGTCACATCATGGCCCAAGGGTACACTTCCTCCCCGGGAATGGGACCGCTTCCCAGAACTCCCACAACACACTTGTCCACATTAAATTTCATGTGCCATTTGGATGCTAATCTTCCAGCCTCAGAAGGTCATCCTGCAATTTATCACAATCCACTTGTGATTTAACTATTCTGTGTCATCTGCAGAATTAAGCACCTCACTTGTCATGCCACTTTTTAGATCATTAATAAATATAACAAAAATCATCAGTCCTAATACAGATCCCTGAGGCACTCCATTGTTAACCTTTTTCACCTTGAAAGCAGATCATTAAATCCTACTCTCTGTTTCCGGTCTTTTAACCAGTTTGCAATCCACAAAAGAATATTGCCTCCTATCTCATGACTTTTAGTTTTCTTAGAAATCTCTCATGAGGGACTATGTAGAACATCCTCTGAAAATCCAAATACACCTATATATCAGTTCACTTTTGTCCACATTTATTTATTTATTTATTTATTTATTTATTTGTTTATTTATTTATTTAAAAACTCTTCTATACCAAGGTTAAGTCAGATGACCATCACAACGGTTTACAACAAGGCACGATAATAAAAAATGAGTGGTATAGATAACAAATTAATCATGTGCCATCATAGTACGGTAACAATATAATATAATAAGCTATGTGAGTAGATTAAGCCTGTTTGTCAGGAGTATATTAGGTGGCTTGATTTTAATATTAATATGCGTTTGTAGGTTAAAATAACTTCTGTTTTGGAGCATCCTTATAGATCAACTGTTTTTCTCCTTCTCTTTCTCTTTATAAAAAGCTTGTTTAAAAAGCCAGGTTTTCAGATTGGTTTTGAATATTTTCAAATTTCTCTGCAGCCTTATTTCAAGTGGCATGGTGTTCCATAGTATGGGACCAGCCAGCGACAGTGCTCTTTCCCTTACTTGCATGAGGCGTGCTGATTTGACAGAGGGGACAGTTAGTAGGGCCTTATTAGCAGATCTCAGGTTTCTTTGCGGGACGTGTACGCATAGTGCGGTGTTAAGCCAGTCTGCTTTTTCATCATGGATAAGTTTATGGATTATACATAGAGCCTTATATTGTACTCTTTGTTCAATTTGAAGCCAGTGCAGCTCGGCAAGTGTTCCTGTTATGTGGTCATTCTATTTTTTTCCAGTCAAAATTCTAGCAGCGGAATTTTGCAGTATTTGCAGTGGCCGAATCGTAGATTGTGGTAGCCCTAAAAGCAGGGAGTTACAGTAATCTGTGCTTGCGAAAATCATTGCCTGAAGGACTGTGCGAAAATTGCTTAGTGTTAGCATAGGTTTTAGTCTTCTTAGGATCATTAGTTTTGCATATCCTTCTTTTATTTTTTGTGAGATGTGTTGTTTCATGTTTAGCTCAGGGTCTATTATTACTCCTAGATTCCGTACTTTTATTGCTTTAATATTTTATTTTAGACTTCAATATTTTTTAGACTTTAATATTTTTGCTTGTGAATGTAGGTTGTAAATGGTGCGTATTTTTACGCTCAAGGTGTAGGAATTCAGTTTTGTCTTAGTTTATTACCAGTTCCATCTGGTTTAAGAGCTGTTTAATTATTTCTAGATACATATTAGCTAATTTCATTGTTTCCTCAATGGTGTTTACAATGGGTAACAGTAGTTGTATATCATCTGCGTATAAGTAGTGTATGATTCCAAGTCCTGCTAGTAGGTGACATACTGGGAGGAGATAAATGTTAAAGAGTGTTGCAGACAGGGCTGATCCCTGTGGGACACCGGTTAGCAGTGTGAATTTGTCTGAGTGTGAATTTTTGATTTATACTTGGAAACATCTGTTGTTTAGGTATGATTCAAACCATTTTATTCTTTTATTAGTAAGACCAATTTATTTCAGTCTGCTGATTAGTATTCTGTGATTTATGGTGTCGAATGCTGCGGAGAGATCTAATAGCACCAGTATGTAGTGTGTTCCTGTATTGAAGCCTCTTAAGATATTATCTGAAAGAGCTAATAGCAAAGTTTCTGTACTGTAGTGTTTGCAGAATCCATGTTGTGCTGGGTATAATATGTTGTTACTTTCAAGATGGTTGGACAGTTGTTTTTGTACTGTTTTTTCGATTAGCTTGGCTATTAGGAGTAAGTTGGAGACTGGTCTGTAGTTGCTAATGTTTAGGGGGTCGAGGTTTTTTTTCTTGATAATTGGTTTGATTATAGCTCCTTTCAAGGTATCTGGCATTACCCCTTCACCTAGTGAGAGGTTAATGATTTTAGTTAGTGTATGGGGTTATTGTGTTGGCTAGATTTTTAAATTCTAAAATGGGTATGGTGTCAATTACGTGGGTAGCAGGGTTCAATTGGTTTATCATTTTCTCGACCTCAAGGTGTGATACCTCCTCAAATTCTGTCCAGATACTGACGTCTCTAGTGGGCATCTTATTCTCTTGTTTTGTAGTTGTGGGTATTTTTTTTCTTAGGTTCTCAATTTTGTCTTTAAAGAACTGGGCTACCTCATTGCATTGGTTCTCTTGTAGAGATAAATGATTGTTTGTATTGTCGCTTGTTAGATTCTTCACTATGTTAAATAGGGTTCTGGTGTTATTTGTGAATTTCTCTATTTTTGAGCTGTAGTAATTCTTTTTGGTGTCTAAGATTGTTTTTTTGTAGTATGCTAATTGTTTTCTGTACTTTGTTAAATTCTCCTTTGTTTTGTTATTATTCCACTCTTTTTCCTTCTTTCTAAGGTTCCTTTTTACTTCTTTGATCTGTTCATTATAACATGGATTATTTAATTTTGATGCTTTAACACGGGCCATTTTTACCGGGTTTAGTTCATTGACTAAGGTGGTGGTTTTGTTTAACCAGTCAGTTGTGGCATTGTGGTTATTTGCATAGTTGATGTGTGTTAATTCTTTACTTAATTTGTCTTTAAGAATGTCTGTGTTGAAGTGGGGGCGGTATGAAAAAGCAGCTGTTTCCATGTTTTGTTTTTGTATTGGTCCTATGTGCTTGATCTGGGAGTTAATGAGGAAGTGGTCTGATCATGGGATTTGTGTATATTTAGTTTTAATGTTTTCCAGGAAGTTACTGTTAATGAAGGTTAGATCTAATGAGTGGCCGGCTTTGTGTGTTGCTTTATCTGTGATCAGTTTGAAACATAATGCAGTCATAATGTCAAGTAGAGTTTGGCAGGTATTAGATAGGGGAAGAGTGTCCATGTGGAGATTTATAAAAATGTAGGAGATTTTAAGCAAAGACTTTCTTTGGATAAATCTATGCTGGCTGTGTCCCATTAAAGCATGTCTACCTTCCCGCAGCAATGGCAGCCAATGAATGGCAGCCGGGGAGAGCGGCGCCGCAGACCAGCAAAAAAACCCTAACGGACCGGTACTGGTCCGCGGACCGGTGGTTGGGGACCCCTGCCCTAGAGCCCTTTTTAAATATCGGAGTTAAGTTGGCCACCCTCCATTCTGCAATTTCATTTTTGAGTTCTATCAGAATCCCGGGGTATATACCATCCAGTCCAGCTGATTTACTACTCTTCAGTTTGTCATTCTGGCCTACTATATCTTCCATGATCACCATAATTTGATTCAGTTCATCTGAATCATCTCTCTTGAAAACCGTCTCCGGTTTTCAAGGGAGATGATTCAGATGATTTAGATGATTTATTGAACTTCCTCTTCAATAAATATCAAAGCAAAGAATTTGTTTAGTCTTGCTGCAATAGCCTTATCTTCCCTAAGTGCCCCTTTAATCCCTCTATCATCTAACGGTCCAATTGACTCCCTTGCAGTCTTTCTGCTTTGGATATTTTTTAAAAAGATTTTATTATGAGTTTTTGCCACTACAGCCAGTGGGAGCACTGAGAGGAGAGAATCACGTTCTGGTGGCTGGAAAGAATCAGTAAGTAATGCTTGGAGAAATTTTTAAAACTTAAAAGTATTGGGGAGAAGTAAACTATTGGTGTATATTATTTAGTGTGTTCCCGTGTTTTATTTTAAATAGGTAGTCAGAAAGTCAGACATAAAACAAGTTTGTGTGTTTTGTTTTAAATAGGTATTCAGAAAGTCAGGCAACAAACAGAAGTTTGTGTGTTATGTTTTAAATAGGTAGTTGGAAAGTCAGACATAAAACAGAAGTTTGAGTGTTTTGTTTTAAATAGGTAGTCAGTAAGTCAGACATAAAACAAGTTTGTGTGTTTTGTTTTAAAGAGGTAGTCAGAAAGTCAGGCAACAAACAGAAGTTTGTGTGTTTTGTTTTAAATAGGTAGTCAGAAAGTCAGGCAACAAACAGAAGTTTGTGTTTTTGTATTTCGCAACTCTCCCACCCCTCTCCCACATACCCCTGGCTCTTCCTTTAATTTATAGGAAGGTATCACTTTCACAATGAAAATAAAAAGTAAAAAAAATTCAGCCTTTTAACTTAAACTCAGAAATTCCCCACCACTTATCAAGAGTTTGATCATTCCCTTATAGGTCACTACCAGATACATAGTGAATACACTAATACATTTAAAGAACCCTAATCATACTTAATTCTACACCCATAGCAACCTGCAACTTAACTAGGAACTGAACAAATTTAAGATGAAGGCAGCAGTCCAGCAGCAAGGGGGGGGGGGGCTCCCAATCTTTTGCATTGAGTGTAACCTGTATGATTTTTTACCCACAGGTGAGACGTTGATTGTGTGCCTCTGATGCAAAGAGCTCCTGTTTCTCGGAGAATGAGTCCGATCTCTGGAAGCTAGAGTGGCAGACCTAGAAGAGCTGAGGCAGACAGAGAGGTATATAGATGAGACCTCAGGGACATAGTAGCCAAGTTACAACTCCATCTGGAATCCCTGCTGCTGCATTGGAGGAGGAAGGTCTCATGATCAGAAAGCATCAACCTGGTACAGCAGGAAATGATCCTGTAGGAATGACCTGCTCTCCAGGTGGTGCATTGTCCTCTCTCTGTATCTCCCAGGGCTTCTGCCAAGGAGGGAAGGGTTAGGTCAGCCATAATAGTTTGTGATTTGATTATTAGGAATGAAGACAGCTGGATGGCTGGTGAGCATAAGGATTGCCTGGTAACATGCCTACCTGATGTGAAAATGGCAGACTTCACATATCACCTAGATAGGATTTTAGACAGTGCTGGGGAGGAGCCAACTATCGTGGCACATGTGAGCACAAACGACATAGGAAAATATGGGAGGGAGGTTCTGGAAGCCAAATTTAGGCTCTTAGGTAGAAAGCTGAAATCCAGAACCTCCAGGGTAGCATTCTCTGAAATGCTCCCTGTTCCACGCACAGGTCCCCAGAGGCAGGCAGAGCTCCGGAGTCTCAATGCATGGATGAGACGATGGTGTAAGGAAGAGGGATTCAGTTTTGTAAGGAACTGTGGAACCTTTTGTGGAAAGGGGAGTCTTTTCCGAAGGAATGGGCTCCACCTTAACCAAGGTGGAAATAGACTGCTGGTGCTAGCCTATAAAAAGGAGATAGAGCAGCTTTTAACTAGAACAAAGGGAAAAGCCGATAGTCACTCAGCAGCACATGATTCAGAGGGAGGTATCTTCAAAGGATACTAATGATGCATTAGAATTAGGGCATCCCAACATTGAGGTTCCAATAATAAGAAAGTAGTGCAATTGCCTGTAACTAAAAACTTGCCTGAGCTAAAAAAATTCCAATTATCCCTATCAATTAAAAAGCAGAATGAAAATACAAATGAAAAAACACTTTGAAATGTTTGTATGCTAATGCCAGAAGTCTAAGAAGTAAGATGGGAGAATTAGAATGTATAGCAGTGAATGATGACATAGACTTAATTGGTATCTCAGATACATGGTGGAAGGAGGATAACCAATGGGACAGTGCTATACTGGGGTACAAATTATATCGCAATGACAGAGAGGAGCTACCGGAGGTGGTATGGTGCTTTATATCTGGGATGACATAGAGTCCAACAGGATAAACATCCTGCCTGCCGCCCCCACCTCTCTCCATGCAGACAGGAGGCCGCTGTCGCTGCTTCTCCATGGCCCGGAGGCCGCCCTTTTTCATCTTCTGCACGGTGGGCCTGGCCGCCAATGCTGAGCCCCGCGCGGTGGGGTGCCATTCCTGCTCCTCCCTGCTTCGCGGCAGGGTGCTGCTGCCGTGTATTTCATGCGACTGATGCTGCCGCCCTCTTCTTCTTCGTGGCCAGGAAGCCACCTGTGATGCTAGGCCTGGTTGTGGGCTGTGCAATTCCTCCTTCACTCTGCAGCATGGATGCCACTCTCCAGGATCCTGCTCCTACCTCCTTAGTAGTCCTTCAGCCCCTCCTGATGATCTCATCGTGGGAGTTTTCTCTTGAGCCCTATAAGAAGGGACTCTCTTCACTTCTTCATTGCCTTTGCATGGAGCTGCCTGCTCCTTGAGTCTCTTCTGTTACAGCTCTTCTTCCAGGAGGCCCCGACATCCATCCTCGCTTCTTCAAGGCACTCTGTTCCTTGTTGTCTTCATCCATGATTCCTGAACCTTCATCTTTGTTCTTTGTCCTGGTCTCTTGACGGATCCCATCCTCTTGTCTCCACTTCTCCTGATGTCCACGTCTCCATATGTCCTAATGTCCATGTCTCCTGATGTTCACATCTCCATATATCCTGATGTTCATGTCTCTAGTTGTCGTGATGTTCACGTCTCCAGTTGGCTTGATGTCCACGTGTCTTCATGTCTAGATGTCCTGACGTTCCCTTGTCTTCGGATGTCCAGACATCTCTGATGTCTTTGTCCTTTGTGTTCCAGATGTCCCTGAGGTCCTCCTCTCTTGAGGTCCCTGATGTCCAGATGCTTAGATATCCTGATGTCCTGAGGTACTGGTGTTCCTTCATATCCGATGTCCTAAGTTCCAGCCCTGACGTTCCAAGTCCTAATCCTAAAGTATTGTCTGTCCTCAAACTCCGGGTTCAGTCTTGCTCGCCCCGGTCCTCGTCTTCAACTGACAATTGTGCATTTGCACACGCCTAGCCGCGCTACCTTCCCCTGTTCCTCGAAATCAGAGGAGCCTGGAATGGAACTTCCCTTCCCACCCCTTCACACCCCTTCCCCTAACCTTTCCTCCACCTAGCCCTACTCTAACCCCCCCAAAAAATTTTAATTTACCTTTTGTGCCTGCCTCTGGGCCGACTGCCGGCACGCAATCCCAAGCACAGTGGCAAATGGCCGCTGTGCCTGAAGCATCTAACCCCGTCCCCACCCACGCCCCACCCCTTCCCGCCCCTTTAGTAAATACCTGGGGCTTACACATGTCCCGGGGCTTTACGCGCATCGCCGGGCCTTTTGAAAATAAGCCCGTCACTCATAAGGCCAGTTACACACGTAACCTTTTGAAAATCCGGCCCTTTATGCTTTGTCTGAACTCCTCCACCCTCCATTATCTCTCCCCTTCCACTCTATCTCCACTCCCAAAGTTGACTCCTCTCTCAGTACTGCCTCTCTCCACACAGACTCACTCTCACCGGGACCTGCACCATCTTCACAATGAGCAGAATGTGCTTACTTGTAGCCACCAGGGTCTGCACCATCTTCACTGTGAGTGGGATGGGTTCTACTCTCAGTTGCCAGGGTCTGCACAATATTCGCCACAAGAGGGAAGGGCTTTGCTCGTAGCATGCCATGCCTGCTCCAAATTCTGCACAGAAAATGGAAATTCTGCACAGGAGAAGAATTTTGCACAAATTCTGCACTCTGCAGTAGTACATAATTTCCCCATGAGTATATAGTGTATATAGATTTCTAGAAAGCATTTGACAAAATCCCTGTTGCGGGTGTGGGCTCTTGGACCTAGGTGGAGTTGGTTCAATCTGCAGAGTGGAGCCCTGCAGGTACCCACTGAACTGAATAAGACAGTGAAGCTCCAGTTCAACCAGAACTTCACCTATACCAGTTCTCGTTCCCCTTAGGTTGAGCTCTTGGGTGCCAAGGCCAGCAGGTCTTAGGCAGGGGCCTCAGCTGATGAACTGGAGATCCATAGACTTGGTCAGGTTACTGGACAGGGACCAAGGCAAGCTGAGTTCAACTGACCACAAACTGAGATGAGGATCACTGGAACAAGAAATGCAAGAGACCAGGAACTGAAGAGACAAAGGCCAGGAACTGAAGCGACAAAGACCAGGAACACAGGCAAGGACACTGAGACAGCTAACTCTACTTGTCAGTAGTGGACCTATGGCTGATGCATTGAGGCTGGATTGGTAGGGGTATTTTATTGGCCACCACATCTGACATCATCCATGGATGCTGCAGATATTTTCCTATCATGGGCCCTTTAAGTTACCCTGTGTTGCGCTCACACACCTAAGAGACACAGTGAAGTAGAGGAGAGGCAGCATCTGCCATGAGAGGATCCGGTGACTCCTTGCTGCATTTGAGGTTGGCATCCTGACATAATGGAAATGGCAGGACATAGTGGCATTGGTGGTTGGGCCAGGACTGAAGGTAAGAGAGGCAATCCGTGGAACAGCCCACAGACTGCCGATTGTAACAGCACTCCCCCTCTTAAACCTTCCTCTTGAGTCCTTGGGTGTGCAGGGGTACTGATGAAGAAAATCCCTTCGGATATCAGTGGGTTTCTTGGCTCAGGTGGTAGTTTCTGCAACCAAACAATTGGTTTTCTCCCATAGTTCTTACAATTTCTGTAATGGAAGCTGAGCCTCAAGCAAAGAGATGGGCTTTTCTGGATTACTTGGGCATAGGACAGCCCCTATCATGAAGGTAGAGACATCTACTTCCTTTTCATATTCTGGGCTCATAGGGCTAGAGAGAAGTATAATCTTGTGTGGGATTCTCATCATCAGAAATGGAAGAGGTAATAGCTAAAAAAGGTTTAGGAGGATTAGTTAGTTCTGTCTTAGCCTCCACTTCAGTGCTGCAGGGGAGATATGAAACTGATGATGAGGAGAAGGAAGAGCAGTCAGCGCAGGCATAGAGTGTGACTGATGCACCTGACATTGCTTCTCAGGGTGCACCCACTACTTCATCTCCAGTGCCAGCAACCACCCCGAAGGCTATAGAGAAAGGATCAAAAAAGAAATCTGCATTCTGGAGCCACTTTAAAGTGATGGAGGACCCGTGTTTTGCTCAGTGTAATTACTGTGCCAGGGCTATTAGAAGAGGCAAGCAAATGGGACATCTAACTAATTTCGGCATGATGCATCATATGCAGAAGCAACACCCAACAGTATTGCCATCTGGGGATGGTGGCAGTACCAGTCAGGGGACCCCTTTTTCCAAGCAGCGTAAAGTGGTTGAAAAGGAGCAGAATCACCCCACAACCTCAGCCCCTTCTAGAAGTCAGGTGGCAGGCCAGCAGCCCCCTACATGTGTCAGAAGCGACAACCCACCATGGAGGAAATGGGGTGGTGTTCAGTAACACTATCCCAGGGAAGGAGGCAGGCAGCCTCAAAAGTTGTAACCAGGAGCATTGGGGAAATGATTGACCTTGATGACCAGCCCATGCAGATAGTGGAGAATGTGGGTTTCAAGCATTTGCTGAAGGTCTTACTTTCAAATTACAAAGTCCCCTCCAGAACCACTTTTAGCAGAAACGTCATCCCCAGCCTGTACAACCAATGTCGCAGTCGCATGTAAGCGCTGCTAGCTAAGGCACAGGGGAGTGTGCATTCCACCTGTAATATCTGGATCGCACTGAATACTGCACACTCTTACCTCTCCCTGACAGCACACTGGTGGGACCTGGTTGAGGCAGGGGCAGGCAGCAGTTCTATTAGTGAAGAAGTATCAGGGTGGAGGTGGGCTTCTCTGCACACCCACCTGCCAGATGATGCTCATACCTTAGCCAATATTTTAGCATGCATCAGACAGATGTTGGTGGGCTGGTAGCTACCCAAGTGAGACAGGAATCTTCAGGCAGGGTTCTTTGTCACAGACAATGGTGCAAACATGGTAAAGGCAATATGCGAAGGGGGCTTTCAGAATATCCGATGTTTTGCACACACTCTGCACCTGGTAGTGAAGTCAGCTCTGGGGTTGGAGTACAATCACCAAGAGAATGAATACCTGCACACGTTAATATAGAAGTGCAGGAACATGCGGGGTTCTTCCACAGAAGTGTGAAGGTGGGGCAGGTTCTCTGACAAAAGCAGACTGATTTGGAGATGCCTCACAAGTGTCTCATTCAAGACATTGCCACCCGGTGGAATTCCACCTATATGATGCTGCAGAGGTTAGTGGAGAAGCAGATACCCCTCCCATGACCTTTCTCTGGAAATGGAGATAGGTGTGCATAGTCCCCTGGGCATCATGATTGGTTAGTCATGAGTCAGCTGGTAAAACTCCTGCAGCCCTTCAAGGATGCCACTGAGGGGATGAGTTCCAGAAGTGCCACCTTGGCTGACATCATCCCAATAGTAAATTTTCTGGAGGAAAATTTGGAGGGCTTTAAACAGGAAGAAGGAATGACAGCAGAGGTGCTGCATTGTCTGGATGTTTTTTAGAAACAGGTGCAAAAGAGATTAAGACCTTTAACAGAAGACCACACAAACATGCTCGCCACAGTCTGTGATCCCCGTGTGAAAGGGAAACTCGCCCTACAGTCAGATTGTCTCATATTTGTGAGGAACCTGCTGTTAGTAAAAGTCTGTGAAAAGGAGCAACCTAGGCAGAGACAGATTAGGCATGAAGCAGAGGAGGAAACAGCGGGCACTTCAGAGAGTAGTACTAGTCCAAGCAGGGGCAGCACTCTATCAGTGACAGCTATACTTCCTTCTCCACTTCAGTATGCCAAAGCCATGTTGCCCCTAAAATATCATCTGTTCTGGACACGCTAGAGAGAAAGCAGTTGGCATGAAGGACTCTCAGCCCACCCAAGCAAAGGAGACACCAGCACAAATGTCAGTGACACAGTGTCTCACAGAGCCCACAGAAGACATGCAGACAGATCCGCTGGCATACTGGGCAAACAATTCCACTGTCTGGCCACACCTAGCCAAAGTGGTTTAATAATATCTGTCATGTCCACCAACCAGTGTGTCCAGTGAATGAGTATTTTCAATGACAGGGGATATCATGAGCCCTCACCGCTCAAGGCTGGCACCAGAGTTGATGGAAATGCTAGTGTTTTTGAAAATAAACCTGCCTTTGCTTGGGTTTCCAAATTCTCCCTATGAATGGCAAGATGAAGCAACTGAAAGCCTTGAGCATCTCCAACTGCCTCCTATGCTCCAGATAATATCAGCACATGTACCTGACCTGAAACACTGTGCTAGTCTGTCCACTGTCCAGGCCATAGGTCCCTACAAGGGCCTGACCTCAAATGCTATGCCTGTCTGAGTTTAGTTCTAGTATTTCTAATTTCAGTTTCATGTATTTGTGCATCACTTCTTTCCAGAATATTCTTTTTCCTGTTTTGCAACATTTCGAATGTAAGAACATAAAAAGCTGACTTAAGATGTCTGGAGCTTGCATATTTCATATGCTCAATAGTTTTCATGACCTTCATAATATGGGCCATTTTCCCTAAATATTTGATAGGTTCCAACATTAATGTTTCTAGTACTATAGAAAACTGATGGTAGTGGCACTCTAGTTCATCCTCTGTGTTCCATAGTTCACAGAGGCAACTGCCCTGGCATGCAGTCAGTGGACGGGTAAATTAAAGAAGGAGAGATAGAAAAGGGAAAATATTTAAAAAATAATGTGTTTTATCACTAATGGTTTATTCCAATGCTGTTCACTTGGAGGATTTCAAAGAACTGCATGTCCCCATATATGCACATATATGGGTATGAGGAAATTGACTATAGTATTTTATAATCAGTGCTGATTCATCTTCACAGATTATAAAATATGTTTATCTATAGGGAAGAACATAAGGGGTAGATTTTAAAAGGTGTGCACATGGACCTGCGGATTTTATAGCATGCGCATGCCGGCAAATGTACACTCCAATTAAGGAGTGGACTGGGAGGAAACTTCCCTACCCCCCAACCTAAACTCTCTCCCTCTTCCCCTCTCCTCCCCACCAACTAAACCCTTCATTTAAACTTACTTTTTTTTTCTTAATTACTGCTCCTCCCCGCCCAGACCACGCTCAGCACTTGTGCACGTATCAGCTCTTACGCGCATGGCCGGGCCCTTTTGAAAGTGCGCGTGGCATGCGCAGGGCCCTGCCACGCATATAAGTGCCAGTATTTGCGAGTATGGCTGTTTTAAAATTCGGCCATATGTGTATATCTTTGCAATTTGTGCAAATGTTTGTGCGTAAGTGAACTTGCATGTGCATACATTTGTGCAAACTGCGAACATACATGTGCGTGTTTTTCTGTTCAAAAACTTCTGGCTCTTCTGGGATAGCAGGCAACCAAATTTCACCTCCAGAGATATATCATGGCTGGCATTGTAGGAATTAGGAAAACTAGTCCCATATTTCCTAATAAAAATTTCTGGCTGCAGAATAAAACTGATCTTCAGGTCCCAATTTGCCCTATACAGGCAATTCGTTATATACTTTGCATTTTTCTTACCCACATACACATGCCAATCAATATATTGTTACCCATTTCCTTGCTTCATAGTCTCATGACATCATCACATCATAGAGCCAATCAGGCAGGTGATTTATTCCTTCATATAAAACTATACTATACTGATTAGTACGCCCCTTTTCTCCATCTTAGATCTTATTCTCCAATTTAGATTCAAGGACAGGTCTTTGCCCTTCATCTTAGATGGAGCATCATGTGATGTTTTTCACTCTTTCAACTAGAAAAACTTGTTTATCTCCTACAAAAAAAGGAACAATTAAAGTTTTATTATGATCAAATACCCCATGTGCAAGCTTAAAAAATTCTTGTTTCCAACAGTCATGACTTATTCTAACATTCCTTAGATCAGATCATAAGACTTAAACAGATTCAAAATCATATTGGTAGCTCAGCTATCTGTTCCATAATAATAATTCACTTTGTGTAGTTGACTTTGATACAGAAGCCTAAGATAACCATAACTAGTTTAATATATTTTTATATATCGTCGTTCAGACAAGCCATCACAATGGTTTACAATGTTAAGAGAAAGATAAAATACAAAGATTCAGATATAAATTATCAAAGATAAAACATGAAGGTCTAGATGGTCTTAAAATATCTACATTCCACAGTATCCTTGATGGTAAGGGATGAGTATCTCCTCTTCCTGAGTCCAGAGAAACAATGTAGTCCTGAGGCAGGCCTGGAGGAGTCTCCAGGCTGAATTAAATCAAGTAGCTCCCTATCCCCACAGGATAAATACATTGTAGGAACAAGGAAGTGGGGGTAGGAGAATCAGAGTAGGGGGTATTAATGGTAGGTTTGAGGCATCTGAGGGGATGAGAAGCAAGGGGTTTTAGGGATGGCATGGTTGGTTTGAGATGGTATTCCCCTGAAACAGAAGTTAATCACGTCGAAATATGGCCTGTGTTGGTGTCATGAACATGGATCATGCATTGAGATTTTGTTAAATACAAGTTAAATAGATTATAAATGTATATCTGGAATATTTTGATGAACATTGCAGTTTGACCATTAAAATATTGACATACTGTGAATTCTTTATTCATTTCTTTAAGAATATTGCATTTAAGACCCTTGATTATATCAAAAACATCTAGACCGTTTGTGAAATTATTTTTCAAGAAGGTGCTTTTGTGTTGATATTGGGTATGACGTCTGTGGTTAAAATGCTTTAAAGCTTTATTTTGATTTATTTATTTGAGCATTATCATATTTTTGTGACATAAAAATACTATAAAATACCTTAGATTGACTCTTAAACATTAATACTTATTTTCTGAGATGAAGCTCTCCACCCGTGTAAAAGTAGCCATCAAAAACCTACAGTAAACTGAAATGTTAGTCTCACCATCTCTGTCATCTATTAAAAAACGTCTTGAAATTTCTGTTGAATTATGAACTGTGAGATGCAGACCTTTTGCTAGGTACCAGTCTCATTAAAGTCATAATCATGCAGAAGAATTCATGTTTGTGTCATTAGCTGTCTCTGCAAGAGCTGGCTTTTAAAAAGGTATCAAAGTCCTCAAGTCTTACATATCAGTAATACACAGTTGTCTGCCACCATTCTATGGTACTTTGATCTTTTTAGTATGCTGTAATTTGACTGACCATTTCTGTTCTCTTGTGCTTTTACTGTCAGTTTTACTAACCTGGGAAGAAGACGTGGTATATCAAAGGTCAAAGTAATACAGCAGAGTGCTTTCTCTGACAGCATATTTAGTCATTCATTTTCTGAGATCTTCTAATATGAGCTTGTAACTGTTAGAAAATGGTAATCTATTCCTAACATGTAATGGATTGGGGAAATAGAATACATGTACATTAACTATTCCATTTTCTAATTTCAGTTTGTAAATAGATAAATCTGACCCATTTTACGAAATAAAACTTAACTAATTTCAGAAATTGGGAGCAAATACAGTAGAATGAATGTAGTGCCTGAAATATTCATGCTAGCATGGGATAGAGGATACCTAGTGGCTAAATGATGGGGGACGAAGAAAAGGGAAACGAGTGTTGATGGGGGCAACCCACACAGAAAAACAATTACTCTAAGAATAAAAAAAACAAAAAGATTGTTGGACAGACTGGATGGACTGCTTGGGTCTTTCTCTGCTGACAGTTACTGTGCTACTATGATTGCATCAAATTTGCACATAGCAGAGCAATGTTATAAAAAGTCACTCAGCCCTTTAATTAAACTCTGAATACTTTACCTGAAAAAACCGAGGACACAAGAAGAAGAGATCTGGAGTTCTGCTACATTGGAATCATATGAAAATCCAAGTCCTGGATTTGAAAACTACCAACTTTGTTGAAATAGGAAAGCACCTCCAGGAGGCACTGGCAGGTTGAGAAGAAATAGATGAAGTGGAAGAATGGTGGGATAAACTAAATGGCGCTATAGAAAGAGCTATAGAAAGAGCAACAAATCTTTATGTTAAGAAAATAAATAAAACTAAGAGGAAAAAGATATTCAAAAGATATTCTGGTGTCAATACTAGGGATGTGCATTCATTTCAAAAGAATACAAAAAACAAATGCAATGGAATGAACTAAAAATGGACTCCTATGAAAATACCTAACATTTTGGGTATTTTTGTATTTGTGGCATTAAAAATAGGCCTCCTATGTCCCTGGAAACTCCTGGGCACAGGCCTGCCCAGTTAGGCTTCTTTGAGCCCAGCCACAGCCCCTCCACACCCCTTCAACCTCCACAACTGGCATAAAAATCTAATCTGGAGCTGGCCTAGAACTTGGTCGAGGCCTAGTACCCAGAACTAGTCTGGAACTGGGTCAGGGCTGGCCCAGGGCTTGTACATGGCAAAAGCCAGGCTTGGTTGGATCCTGGCTGGGGCCTAGTCAGTGTCTTTCCCCATCATTTTAACATACCAGGGACAAGGAGATCTCAACCCAGCCCCCACTTACTCCCTTCCTAAATACTACATAAAAAGAACCTGAGGAATACCCACTCATTTCCAGCTGTAGTTTGGTCCTTTAAAAGTGGCACAGTCCACCTGACATTGCTTTGGCACCTTCCTCCATGCAGCCAGTGCCATTACAATGTACGGCTGAACAAACATATAGCTAAACACCAAAATGGTGCCAGCCATATTTGAGGAAGGCAGTCAAGTGACATTACTTCATGTTGCGACCGTCGCTGCCCAACGTCTCCACTCTCCGCCCTCCTTACCTCTTTGGCGACTCCCTCCTGGGTTGATGGAAGTTTGGCTGCAGTGGTGTCATCTTGCCGACCTCCTCCGGCGTTCCCAGCCCGGCTAGACGCTGCCTTCTGCAATGTTCTCCTGAGGCCTAAGGGCGCACGTGTGGCGCAGCCCCGACTCAAGTACCAGCAGTGGCGCGAACCTCAGGGGCGTCCCCCTGAGATGACATCATCATCTTCGGATATTTAAAGGTCTTTTATTTCGCTAACTAATCGAGTTAGCAAAGGGTTTCCTACTTAGCTGCCTCCAGGTATCGCTGCGGATGGGATTCACTCTCCGCATACCTTGCTACTCTGCCTCCTCAGACTGTACCAGGGGTACCCGCTCCTCGGGGGCCTCGCTCTCTCTTTTACTTTTCAGGTCGCAGTATGGAACCGGTACTCACTCCTCGAGGGCCCACGTTCCCGGACCTGCTACTGAATATAACTTCTGCCAGGAAGTCATCACTGCCTACAACACCAGTGAGTTACCATCTCTCTCTCAGAGCTTTCCCTGAACCAGGTACTCGCTCCTTGAGGGCCTACTTCATTCTAGCTCCTGGGCTATTCTAAGAGACTACAGTGTGAATGTTACCGTCAAGGTTCTGTTCCTGAACTCTGCATACTCTGTCTACTCACTATCTCAGTTTCTCTACAGCTCAGCCTTCCTGGGATCGCTGTTCCAGTGCCTGAGGGACTACAGCCCAGCCGGGCTCTTCCAGCTCACTACTGCCACCTCTGGAGGTTTTCAGAATCTGTTTAATAAAATAACTTGTGTGTGTCTGTCTCCCAACTCTGAGCCTGACCAGTGGTCCCTCTCAGGATCTTCCCCCGAGGGTGTGGTCAACTGCCACTGGCCCAAGGATCGACCCACAACTATCACAAATAATAACACTTCAGTAACATCCAGCATGTGAACAGTGCTGTTTTTAAATGATGAAGATGTGGCAGGAAAGGGTAGGCATCGCTCTTATCCTTTTTACACAGGATCTGGGAAGGGCTTCAGAGTGAGGGGGCCAGGGTGACTGCAATATTGCCCTAGCATGTTGAAACAGAGGGGAAGACCATGACCAGGCCATGACATCTAAGAGAGAAATCTGAATATCCAGTGGACACCACTAAGCTGGATAACTACTTATCTGGCTAACACCTAGATTTGTCATGAGTGAGAGAGAGAGAGACAGAAATTACCAGCATGATGTTTTGCTAGTTAAAGATCAGATTGCTAATTCTCGTCATCTTGAGATGATTGAAAATAACATAAGACATCTAAATGTTAGAATTATGAATTTCCCTAAGGTAGTGGGTGAAATCCCTTTTATTTTTTTAAAGAGATTCCTAATAGAAGTATTAGGATTTCCTGAACAAGATATTCCTTCAGTAAATTCTTGTTACTTCCTAACAAAAAGAGCTTCTGCTCCTACAGTCTCTATTCCTGCAAACTTAACAAGTTTTACTGGGCCTACCTACCAATGTCATACGACCATTGCAACTCCTGCAGAATTCTGCCGCCAGACTGCTGACTAATACAAAGTAATTTGACCATATCACTCCCATATTAAAAGAACTTCATTGGCTCCCTATTGGTTACAGATCACAATACAAAGTACTTGCCCTAATTCACAAATCCCTGTACAATAAGAAGGTTGAATGGCTCAGTGCAGCACTCCCTTTTCATATACCAACACGATTAATGAGATCAGCTAATACTGGGCTGTTACCAATCCCGACTGTAAAATCCACACACATGAAAGAGCGTTATCCATTGCCGGACCCAACCTATGGGACTCTCTACCATCACAATTGAGAATGGAAACCAACATCAAAGTCCTTAAGAAAGGAGTTAAAACATGGCTTTTTAACAAAGCATTTAATAATAATGGTTGACTTTGATGATGTTTTTTACTTTTATTTATATTTTAGTTTTTACTATTCTATGATTTTATCTTCCGATGTATAGATGTTTCTTTTATCTTTCTTTTATTTAGATATTTTAAGCAAAATGGATAATATGTAACTAGATTTTCAATGTTTATTTTAAAATGCAAATTCAATTACTGATGCCTAATCTGAGATGTAAACCGACGTGATAGGTTTTAATGAATGCCGGTATATAAAAACAAATAAATAAATGACTAAATAAAGTTTTCTGGAAAGCTCTAGTTTAGATGTCATAGATTATAATACCCTAATAGGCTTATTTATTACAAAAGAAGATATAAACAAACTCATGAGAAGGTATTTCCAAAAGTTTCCTGTATTATTTCATGCTCAACCAATTAAGATATATCCTAATCTTGCTCCAGTTACTCGGGTTAAAAGAAGGGAATTTTTGTCCTTAAGACAAAAGGTTATTTCTCTGGGATTTTCTTTTTTATTATGTTACCCTTGTATGTGCGAAATTAAGAATAATGAAGATACTTTTGTATTTTTTCAGATATATCAATTACGTCAGTTTCTGGAGGCTCAACTACCCAGTTCTTCCTCCCCTGTGCCTGTTAATGAGTAGGCTTAAATAAGTAATGAATACCAGCTGATATTCTATGTTAATGCTCATTACCCTGTTAATTTTTTCTTTTGATTATCTCCTTAAATAATATTTCTATCCTTTCTGCCCATATATTACACTGATATAAATTTGTTTGTTCTGAATATACACATTTAATTAGTCAAGATGAATGTAATAATGTTTTTTTCCTTTTACTAATTTCTATACTGGGATAAATCTAATACCAAGTGAATAGATCAAATTATATCTGAAAAATGTTGTCAATATTGTAAATACAAAAATTATAAATAAAGAATGAAAAAAAAAACAGTCTAACTTCAGTTTATTCCCTGCCTTACTAACTATTAAAGGCACAAACATACACAAACACACTAAATAATATTCACAAATAGTTAACTTCGTCCCAATACATTTAAAAAAGAAAATTCCCCAAGCAAAACTTACTGATTCCTTTCAGCCACCAGCAAGGTGATCCTCTCCTCTCAGTGCTCCCACTGGATTGTGGGTTACTGAGCTCTTCTTCTGCAATATATATTGTGCTTCTAAGGTTAATTAGTGCAAAACAAACCCTTTGGAGATTTACACTACAGTTAGTTGTCCTGAGTGACTTACTTCTGATCTGATTAACAAATGATGGTACCTAATCAAATCAATAACACAACCTTAACACTTCAGTTAGTCAGCCAAGTGACTCACCACTCTCTTGATTAACAAATGTTGGTACCTAATCAAATCAAATCATACTACCTTAAGACCTTTCCAAGGTGAGTGCTGAACTTTTCAACTTTTTTACTTAGGTACACACTGCTCCTAGTTTATTTCTAGAAAAGATATAGAGCACTAAAATACTTGACCATGGATCCCAATTGCCTTCAATAATTCAACCAAGCAATTATGAACATAAGAATATGCCATACTGGTTCAGACCAAGGGTCCATCAAGCCAGGCATCCTGTTTCCAATAGTGGCCAATCCAGGCCATAAGAACTTGGCAAGTACTCAAAAATAAGGGGCAGATTTTCAAAGGGTTACACGCGTAAGATATGTGCGTAACCCCTGAAAAGCTGCCCCTGTGCGCGCAGAGCCTATCTTGCATAGGCTCGGTGGCACGCGCAAGCCCCGGGACGCGTGTATGTCTCGGGGCTTCAAAAAAGGGGTGGGAAGGGGTGGGTCCAGGAGCGTGGCAGCGGTCCGGGGGTCAGGGGGCGGTCCAGGGGCATAGCGGAGGTTCGGGGGCAGTCCGGGGGGACGGTCCCGATTCCTCCGGCACAGCGGCCTGTGCCGGAGGATGGCGAGCCAGCACACGCAAGTTATGCCTGCCTCGGGCAGGCATAACTTGCGTGTGCCGATTTCAGAAAGGCCTTGGAGGGAACGGGGAAAAGCCATCGGGGCTCCCCTTGGGCTCGGCGTGTGCAAGGTTCACAAGTGTGCATCGCCTTGCACGCGCCGACCCCCGGATTTTATAACATGCGCGAGGCTGCGCATGCATGTTATAAAATTGGGCGTAGATTTGTTCGCGTTGGGTTGTGCGAACAAATCTACACCCGCGCATAAGTTTAAAAATCTGGCCCTAAGTCTTTTTCATGTTACCATTGCTAGTAATAGCAGTGGCTATTTTCTAAGTCAACTTAATTAATAGCTGGTAACGGACTTCTCCTCCAAGAACTTATCCAATCCTTTTTTAAACACAGCTACACTAACTGCACTAACCACATCCTCTGGCAACAAATTCCAGAGTTTAATTGTGTGTTGAGTGAAGAAGAACTTTCTCCAATTAGTTTTAAATGTGCCACATGCTAACTTCATAGAGTGCACCCTAGTCTTTCTATTATCTGAAAGACTAAACAACCGATTCACATCTACCCGTACTAGACCTCTCATGATTTTAAACACCTCTATCACATCCCCCCTCAGCCATCTCTTCTCCAATCTGAAAAGTCCTAACATCTTTTTCTTTCCTCATAGGGGAGCTGTTCCATTCCCCTTACCATTTTGGTCGCCCTTCTCTGTACTTTCTCCATCACAATTATATCTTTTTTGAGATGCGGCAACCAGAATTGTACACAGTATTCAAGGTGGGGTCCCAGCATGGAGTGATACCGAGGCATAATGACATTTTCCGTTTTATTCATCATTCACTTCCTAATAATTCCCAACATTCTGTTTGCTTTTTTGACTGCTGCAGTACAATGAACTGACAATTTCAATGTGTTATCCACTATGACACCTAGATCTCCTTCTTGGGTGGTAGCACCTAATATGGAACCTAACATTGTGTAATTACAGCATGGGTTATTTTTCCCTATATGCATCACCTTGCACTTATCCACATTAAATTTCATCTGCCATTTTGATGCCCAATTTTCCAGTCTGGACAAGGTCTTCCTGTAATTTATCACAATCTGCTTGTGATTTAACTACTCTGAACAATTTTGTATCATTTGCAAATTTGATTACCTCACTCGTCATATTTCTTTCCAGATCATTTATAAATATATTGAAAAGAAAGGGTCCCAATACAGATACCTGAGGCACTCCACTGCCCACTCCTTTCCACTGAGAAAATTGTCCATTTAATCCTACTCTCTGTTTCCTGTCTTTTAGCCAGTTTGTAATCCACAAAAGCACATTGCCACCTATACCATGACTTTTTACTTTTCCTAGTGTTGTGTTGGTAGTTAGCAATCTGTTGGGAGTTGCTATCTGTTGGGAATATCAATCAGATAGGAGTTAGCAATCTGTTGTTATTTAGGAGAGTTGTGGGTGGATCCTTGGACCGGTGGCACTTGACCACGCCCCCGGGGGAAAATCCCGAGAGGGACCACCGGTCAGGCTCAGAGTTAGGAGACAGACACAAACTAGTTCTTTTATTAGACAGTATACTGAACCACCAGAGGTGGCAGTAGTGAGCTGGAATGCCCGGCTGGGCTGTAGTCCCTAAGATACTGAAGCAGCGATCCCTGGAGGCTGAGCTGTAGAGAAACTGAAATATAGTGAGTAAGCAGGGTATGCAGAGTTCATGTACCGAACCTGATAGAAACACTCACACAATGTCTCATAGAAGCCCAGGAGCTGGAATGTAGTAGGCCCTCGAGGAGCGAGTACCTGGTTCCAGGGAAAGCTTCGAGAGAGCAATGGTAACTCACAGATGTAGTAGGCAGCGATGACTTCCAGGCAGAAGTGAATGCAGAACAAGTCTGGGAACGTGAGCCCTCGACGAGCGAGTACCGGTTCCAGACTGTCACCTGAAAAACAAAGGAGAGAGTGAGGCCCCCGAGGAGCTGGTACACCTGGTAAGTCTGAGGAGGCAGAGTAGCTTAGGTAGAGTAACCCCTTGCTAACTCGATCTGTTAGCTAATTCTAAGTCATTATATATCCGTTGCGGGTGACTTCATCTCAGGGGGACGCCCCTGAGGTTCGCGCGCACCCCTAGGCCTCCAGGAAACATGGTGGACTGCAGCATCTAGCCGGTCCGGGGATGCCAGAGGACTTCGGCAGGAGGACGCCGTGGCAGCCAATCTTTCCGCGGTCAAAGAGGGAGGCGCCAAAGAGGTAAGGAGGGCAGAGAGAGGGCGTCGGGAACCGATGGACACAACACCTAGAAGCCTCTCATGAGGAACCTTGTCAAACACCTTCTGAAAATCCAAGTACACTACATCTACTGGTTCACCTTTATCCACATGTTTATTAACTCCTTCAAAAAAGTGAAGCAGATTGTATGGTTGACCATCATACATTTACCTTAATCACATTAATGGTATTGTGGCCAACAAGATACCAGCAGGGTCTCTGCACTTTAACATTTCTGAAATCCTGATTGGTAGACATCCAACACATTCTTTTTCTCCAGAAATTCTAATTAGGTTAATTCCTAAAAATGGTAAATCGGATACTGGACAATAGTTTTCTTAATACTGAGATCAAATGATGATTTGGGTTTTTTTTCTTGACAATGCATTTAATACATTTCAGAAAATACCCTTAGATGGGGATACATTATCAAGCGCAATCTGTCAAATAAACCATCTATTGCTGCTTTTATTAACACTGCAGGCCAAAGGTAAAGACCACAACTAGTTTCTCTCATTGTACCTAATATAGTGGTCAATTGTTTTGTTGTTACTAGTAATAATTATTTCTAAACCTCACCTCTCCCAAAATTAGAATCATCACATCTCACACCCATCAGCTCCAATGTCATGTCCAACTATACACAAGATCACTTAGTATCATGTATTGGTTCAATACCACCAATCAGCCTATTTTCTTATAGATCATTACCAATAAAATTCTGAAAATGCTCACATAACTATGTAAACTTTACTTGAAAATATCTTGCAAATCCATTACATACCTCTTTTGATTGTTCATTCATAATATCTATATTACGGTTACTTGACAGTTTCTTCACTACTGCAAATAATTCCTTAGGCTTATTCCTCACAGCCTCAATCTAATTATTAAAATACAGGAAGTCCTCAGACTTAAGACATGATTGGTTCCTGAAAACCATGTCTTAAGTCAAAATCGATTGATCCAAAAGAACAATAGTGAATTGATACCAAAATAACCCAACATTTAATAATATATTGTAAAAAGCATAGACATTTTAAAAAATTACTTTTTTTTGTCTGAAGAGGAAACTTGCTAAGGCATGCTGACAGGACATTGCACTGACATTGTTTTGAGGCAAAGACATCCCTGGTACTCTTCCTACTGACATCATCTCATCAAGTCTCATGGGCATCAGCATACCAAGATAAAACAGCTGGGAGACTCTCTGGTATCTTAAACTCAAAACAAGTGTTGAAAGTTGGATAATGAGTCAGTTTAGAGATTTTCGTAACTCTGAATCATAACTTGAAATGCCTTAAATTGAAGACTTCCTGTAAGCTTGTTGAGCTAATCTAACTACATTTCTATATTTTTTAGCCATTTTTTCATTCACTTTATAAATATGGGGATTTTCCCATCAATCTTGTCTGCTCTAATCATATACTATCTTCCAATTTGGTGGCATCCCATAGCTATCATTTCTTTGACCCCCACCTAGATATTAAAAGGGCAATAGAATCCAGTAGCCCCTTGTCTGGCTAATAGTGTGGAAATAGTGTGTATGTTTGAGCGTTATGAAGAAATCTGTATCTGAGCCCAGAGGAGGGTGTCTATCCAAGATTAAACAAGTCCAAGGAGCTATAGAGTGCAGCATGAAAGAACGATCTCCTTCCAAGCCTAGACTAGAATTCAAAGAGGGTAGGATTGCATATCTTCGCCAAACTTTTTTAACTGAACCTGGGTGATGATATGTTTCTTCCTTTACATCCACACCGAATTGGAAAAGGAACATAGCACCCCATTTTGGAAGGCTTTTTACTGGGTGAGTCTTCACCCCTCAGTAGCAGATGATGACAGAGTGGAATAGAGCATGGCTTTTATAGCCAAGATGTATCTGCTCCATTGAAGAAACTATACATGCCTGCCTGCATTTCCCCAGTAATGTGCATGAGAGCCAAGAGGTGCTATTTAGATTCTATGAGCCTCTTCTAGGGCTATAAAGCTGGAGAGGATGACAGATTATTTGCATCAGCAAACAGAGTTAACTTGCAGATGCGAAAACTCTTTGCTAATCAGGAGAAGTGTAGCAAGGATCTGAAGACTCTAAGAATGTGTTCTAGAGATCTCCATGTGGAGACAATGGCAACACCTGTGGAAGGAAGGAGAAGAGATTAGATTATTGCAATATCCTGTATCAGGGTCTCCCTCTTAATATATGTAGATGATTTCAAATAGGGATGTGAATTATTTTTTGACAATTTAAAATATCATCCGATATTTTTTAAATCGTCATTAATCGTTAAAAAGTGCGATACAATAGAAATTCCACCAATTTATCGTGAAAAAATCATTAATCGGGTTAGTGCACACTAACGGGAGTTAGGACACAACCCAAAAACCCACCCCGACCCTTTAAAACTGCTCCCTTAGCCTCCATCACCCTCCCGACCCCCCAAAAATGTTTTAAAATTACCTGGTGGTCCAGTGGACCCCGGGAACGATCTCCTGCTCTTGGGCCTCGGCTGCCACAAATAAAAATGGTGCCGATGGCCCTTTGCCCTTACCATGTGACAGGGTAACCGTGGCATTGGCCAGCCCCTATCACATGGTAGGAGCACTGGACGGCTGGCGCCATTTTTAAAGATGACGCCGGCCGTCCACTGGATGGCCCGCACCATTTTTACTTTTAAAAACATTTTTGGGGGGGTCGGGAGGGTGGTAGAGGCTAAGGGTATGGTTTTAAAGGGTCGGGTGGGTTTTTTGTTTATCGGACGACACCCGAGCATGAGAGAACACTCCCGGGACCCCCACTGGACCACCAGGTAATTTAAAAACATTTTTGGGGGGGTCGGGAGGGTGGCGGAGGCTACGAGAGCGGTTTTAAAGGGTTGGGGTGGGTTTTTTGTTTATCGGATCGGGCGCAGCTGATTAAAAAAAAAAACGATTGGGCCAGGTGAAAAAAAATGCATGATTTGAATCGGAACCGGAACCGAACCGATTCCGGTTCCTATTCATATCTCTAATTTCAAATACCTCAGAAAAAGGCAGCTAATCTGACTTTGGCATGAAACAATCATATTACTCCTGTAATAGAGAAATTATATTTGCTTCCAGTTTTATGTATGATTGAATTTAAGATGTTATGGTTAACTTTTAAATCTCTTCATAGTGATCAGCCTGAATATTTTGCAAACCTTTTGGTCCTTTGTCATTCTACAAGGTCTCTTAGTTCTTCTTAACAATATCATCTTAAGATTCCTTCCCTTATTTAAATTTATTTGCAGACTCTTGGGCAATCAATCTTTTCATATCAAGCACCCTTATTATAGAATGCTCCTATGATGATGCCTTGGAGAACTCCTGTTAATGCTGGTACGCTTTTGCTCTTTTATGGAGACTTCAGCTATTCATGCCACTTTTGGTGCCACTGTGCCACAGTCTAGGTAGCTTGAGTTCTTTCTCCCTTCTGATGATAAATAAATAAATACATTTGCATGAGACTTGGTGACAAACCCCAATTCTGGAACCCTATAGTCTGCAATACTTCCCACATTTAGTTTAATAGCAAATGAAAGAATAAATCAAACACATTTTTTTTTTCCATTTTAAAACTAGAAGAATGAATCTGGGTCCCCACGAAATGAATGGACACAAAAAACATTTTTTTTTCTTTCGCACATCTTTAAACAAGATTTACATCCCATTACACCTGGTTTTCTGCTGACCTCTCCCATCATACTTTAACTGTATGCTCGATACTTCTTCCTCCACCTCTATTCTGCTATTCATAGAGCAGAGAGAAAAAAGAAGTGGGCCCAGGACCTAGAAGCCTAGTGGTTAGAGAAGTAGACTGAGAACTAGGGAAATCAGGGTTCAAATTATGCTGATACTTGTGATCTTGAGCAAATTATTTCACCTGCCATTGCCTCCGATTCAAAATTAGGAGTCCATTTGTTTGAAGAAACATGGATATTGTCTGTCATTTCTTGTCATTTTCAAAACAATAGAAAAAAAAACGGGGCAATTTTGCCTTTTCTTTTAAAGTTTTAGTGCTCACTCTTTCTGAAACATAAAAAAAAATTAAAATAAAGGGGAAAAATTAAGGAAAATGAAAATTGACACACAATTAACACAGCACGACATGAAATAAACTTTTTTGGCCTGCACACCCCAACTATAAACTAAGCCACCATATTTCCCCTGGAGGGTTTTTTCAAGGCTCTGAGTGGCCAGAAAATGTTCCAACTGGTCTCATGAAAACCGTTAGTGGGTGTTGCAAGCGCAGCCTTCGGAAGCCAAAGGCGCGGGCTCGGCATGCATCACTTAGCTCATAGGAGAGCGGAGCCCTTGGGCCACGAGATGGCTCAGGTCGGGACATGAGTCGCACCTATGGTGAGGTGTGTGTGCAGGATGGGTGGCACCGGAACAGAGCTGGAAGGAGCTTGGAAGATTGGGCTTGTGACGTACGCCTCAGGCAAGGTCTTGGAAGACGTGAAGCTTTGGACTTGGAAGACATGAAGCTTGGGACTTGGAAGATGTGAAGTTTGGAGACGTGGAACTTGGAGACATGGAGTTTGGAGACGTAGAGCTTGGAGACGAAGACTTGGAACTTGGAGACGAAGACTTGGAACTTGGAGATGAGGAGACGAAGACTTGGACCTTGGGGACGAGACACAAGAGGATAGAGCAAGACCCATCAGGCGCCCTACACAGCCCATAGGCTGGTCACGGGCCACACTGCTCCCTACATGCCCTACACAGCCGGATGGCTGGTCGCGAACCACGAGGGGAGCTGGGCAAGCTTGGGAAGTCTCTTAGCACAGGAGTGACATGACCCCTGGGGTCCTCTGGAGTCGGAATGGTAACATCTTAGAACTTGGGAACTAGGGAACTTGAGGACCGGAACCTCGACATTAAAAACAGGAACCTCCGGAGGCACGAGTCAGACAGGACCTGGAGCATTAGGACTGGGGTGAGACATCAGGACTGGAACATCTGAGGAACAACTGGACATGTAACATCTGAGGAACAACTGGACATGGAACATCTAAAAAAGGCTGGGAAATGAACCATCAAGGAACAGATGGATAAGGCTGGAGTGGAGCCACAGACATGGCTGGAATGGAGTCCCAGACATCACTGGAATGGAGTCCCGGATGTCACTGGAATTGATTCATGGACATCTTTGGAATGGACTCCCAGACATCTTTGGAAACACAGAGCATCAGGAAAAAACATCTGAGATGAGGAGAACTCCACGAGCATCTGAGCAGATGCAAAGACAACGGTGAAGTGATGGAAGGGCCCTTAAGTAGTTCTGAGAGGGCAATTCCCTGGGAGGAGTTACCAGGTGGCTCACACCTCCCTGTCTCTTTAAAAGTAGGAAGAAGCCGCAGGCTCGCTCCTTAGGAAGAAGGGGCAGGACCCTGGACAGTGGCCATGCTGCCGCTGCAACACTGGGCCGGAGTAGGAGGAAGCCAGGCCTCAGGGCAGGCCCAGATGAAGAGTGGCAGTGTTCGGCCGCCGGAGAAGGAGCAGAATGCGGCCCCAGCCGCAACCAAGGGTGAGGATGAGGCCCTCCCGGGCCATGGAGCGTTGAAGACATTGGGGGCGGCCTCTGGGCCGCGGAGAAAAGACAGGCATGGCTCCGTGCCATGAGAGGAACCCCGGCATGGCTCCTGCTGCACCAGTACGATGGCGGCCCCGGGCTGCGTGAACCAAGCAAGGCCCCGACTTCTGCGACCTCTGGTCGTGCAAGTAAATGCCTCCCTTGACTCCTGCCATGGGAGGAGCACAACAGTGGGTTTTTAAAACCTGCCCCATCCATCCCTACTACCCTTTAAGGTGGCCCCAGTAGTAAAAATGTAATAAAATTACAATGTTTCTCATCACTGCCATCCCATACCTTGCCCCCTTTTTTTTTAAACAAAATCACACACCCCCAGACCTCCTGTCTTTGCCCCCACCATCACCCACTTCTGACCCTCCCTCAAGCAAGTACCTTCAGTTCCATGGTTATCCAGTGGAGACTAGAGCTCTCGCTACTAGGGATGTGAATCATTTTTTGACGATTTAAAATATCGTCCGATATATTTTAAATCGTCAAAAATCGTTAGGGCCACGATACAATACCAATTCCCCTGATTTATTGTCAAAAAATCGTAAATCGGGGGAAGGGGGAGGGCAGGAAAACCGGCACACTAAAACCCCCTAAAACCCACCCCCGACCCTTTAAATTAAATCCCCCACCCTCCCGAACCCCCCCCAAATGCCTTAAATTACCTGGGGGTCCAGGGCGGTCCGGAACGGCCTCCTGCAATTGAATCGTGTTGTCTTCAGCCGGCGCCATTCTGCGCCGCCATTTTGCAAAATGGCGGCGCAAAATGGCGACGGCCATAGACCAACACGATTCGACTGCAGGAGGTCATTCCGGACCCCCGCTGGACTCTTGGCAAGTCTTGTGGGGGTCAGGAGGCCCCCCCAAGCTGGCCAAAAGTCCCTGGGGGTCCAGCAGGGGTCCAGGAGCGATTTCCTGCCGCAAATTGTTTTCCGTACGGAAAATGGCGCCGGCAGGAGATCGACTGCAGGAGGTCGTTCAGCGGGGGTTCCGGACCCCGGCTGAATGACCGCCGGACCGCCGCTGGACCCCCAGGTAATTTAAGGCATTTGGGGGGGTTCGGGAGGGTGGGGGATTTAATTTAAAGGGTCGGGGGTGGGTTTTAGGGGGTTTTAGTGTGCCAGTTTTCCTGCCCTCCCCCTTCCCCCAATTTAGCTACAGACCGCCGCTGGACCCCCAGGTAATTTAAGGCATTTGGGGGGGGGGGTTCGGGAGGGTGGGGGATTTAATTTAAAGGGTCGGGGGTGGGTTTTAGGGGGTTTTAGTGTGCCGGTTCACGATTTTAACGATTTTCACGATACTCTAAACACCCAAACGGCGACGATACGATTCCCTCCCCCTCCCAGCCGAAATCGATCGTTAAGACGATCGAGGACACGATTCACATCTCTACTCGCTACTGCTCCAGACTCATGCCTGCCATTTTAAAATGGGGCCAGTCAGCCACATAGTGACTTTTGCCCCATCACATAATAGGAGCAAAAGTCACTATGCTGCCAACTGCTGCCATTTTTTTAAATGGTGAACAATAGCACAGAGTAGTAAGGAGTGCTGTAGGCTCCTTGAGACTACCATGAAACCAAAGATACTGGCCCAGGGGGCTTGGAGGTGAGCAAGGCTGGGGGTACAGTTGCAGGAGGTCCTGGGTTGTAACTTTTTAGAAAAAAGGGGCTGGGATGTGGGAGGAACCAGGAACAGGATACTTACAGTTTTTTAAAAATCTATTTTTACTAGGGTCACTTAAAATGGGCAGTGGGGGACATGGGCTTTATCAAGACTTCAAGTGGTTATCAGGTGAGCCTTGAGAGCATCTGAATATGTGTTTGTGTCCTGATGCTCCTGGGGAAAGCTAGCTACCCCTCTTGAGGTATAGCCAAATTTCCATAAAATAAGGCACTTGTGAATGTTGTGCAAGCTACATTATTTTATTTCCACAACATCACTAGTTAAGTTAAAGTTATCTGGGAACATTTTCCCAGATAACTTGGAAACTGAACCGTTGACATTCTAACATAGCTATTCAGGTTTCAATATTTTCTGGTAGGTGTATCCAGCTAATTTTATTCAACGACATTCCGCAGAAACTTATCCTGCCGAATATCCCTGTATACACAGCTAACTTTAACTAAA
Organism: Rhinatrema bivittatum; assembly: GCF_901001135.1. Lineage (NCBI taxonomy): Eukaryota > Metazoa > Chordata > Amphibia > Gymnophiona > Rhinatrematidae > Rhinatrema > Rhinatrema bivittatum. The sequence continues at coordinate 399,670,030 of NC_042616.1, forward strand.
TTATGTTTTCCAGATTTCTGAAAATTGAACTCTCTATGCCAAATTGTTAACATCCCAGTTTACACAACCAAACATTTTTCCTCCTTAACTTGAGAATGAATCACCCTATACCCTCCTTTATGGTGAGGACATCTAAGATATTTTTGTTTTCCATTTAAATATTGTATCCCATATATAAAATTACTAGCTGATTTTATAGCATGTGAACTAGAAATCTGTTTAATTATTTGACTGTCAAGAGAAAATAACAGTCACATAGTTAAAGAAGCACTACGAAAATATAAAAGGGATATAAATACCATGGCATAAATTATGCAATATGCAAAATTTATGCAAACAAAAGTTTCCCGTATAATCAAATCATCCCCTTGGGTTTATAAACAGACTAGTCATCCTTTCAGCTTGGATTTTATTTTTTGCACTTCCTAGAACAGCATAGTAGCAAGGAAAAGTGCACTTACTTGTAGTAATATGACTGTCAAGTTAGACTTTTTTAATATGCATTCTATTTCCTGCATTTGGAATGAATTATTCATTTTGGCCATGTGGTATGCAAACAGTATAACTGAGTCAGTATATTTGTGACAACAGGCAGACAAACTGCTGCTATATAAAAGAAATAAAGTCTGTTTTCTGTTGCTGAGATGCATACTTTCTTCCCCTCTGCATTTGAGGAACTTCAATCATTTTTAAACTGTTTTGAAGCACAGGAGATTTTAGCATCTCTTCAATGGCATAGTAGGTACAGTCCTGGAAGTATCTATCCAAAGGCATTAAATCATAAAAATGCTCTTCCCTTTCTGTCCTGGTTAAATTGAATACTTCGTTCACAAATGAGCTTTTTTGATACTTAATGCACTTTACATTACTTTGCATTATTGCTCATCATACAAGAAAGGACAGCGTCATCAGAAACCTCCAGGCCACCCAGAAGAATAGAATGACGGTAGAGATTGATGCCAGTGGCACACTGCAAGGTCATTAATAACAAAGGGGTGGATATAGCATCATATTTTCTTTGAAAGAGCTGAATCTGTATTATGAGCCTACTCTCAGTACACCAAGATAATTATAAACCAAGAATTAAAAAGACAATTATAGCTGGGGACAGAAAGGCCAGCATGACAGGCCAACGGCTGCTGTAAAGTGTTGCCGATGGCCTGCAGCTCTCCACTCAAGCCTTATAACCTCCCTGGTGAGGGAAGTGTTGAAAGCCTTCATGGCCTGCACCTCCCTTACTAGGGTAGTTTTCATTGCTTTGAGGCTCTGGAAGTCCTGCTCCAGGCCCTTCCATAGGGAACAACGAACAGAAATATTTGTTAAGCAATTTTGCTTTTTCCTCATTGGCCCTTCACCTTTGAGTCTCACGGTGTCATTTTTGCACTTCCTTCTATCACTAAAATATCTAAAAAAAAAAAAGGGTCCTGACCCCCCCCACCCCAATTTACCGTATTTGCTATTTTTTCTTCTATTTGAAATTTTACATTCCTGACTACTTTCCCAGCTTCTCTTAATTTTTCCAGATATTGTCTTCCTCTTTCTGCGATCTCTTGTAGTTTATGAATGCTAACCTTTTCTTCCTTACCTTTTCAGCTACTTCTTTAGAAAACCATAGCGGCCTCTTTTTCCTCTTCCTTTTATTTACATTCATAATACAAAGATTACTTGCCCTTATGATATATCCTTTTTATTTGTTTCAGCTCCTAAAAGAAAATAAAAATAAAAAACAAAAGAAATGGTTCCCCCTACCCCTGTCCCACCAGACCATGTTTACCTCTTCCATGTGGGATTATCATTCACTTCCTTCTGCGCTACCAGCTCCTGGTTCAAAATTGGGCCTGAGGTTGATGCCATTTTGTTTTACATCTATTCAACCATTTTTCAACCAGAAGCTGGTAGAACATGACTGACTGGGGATTGCTCCTACTCGTTTTTACATCAGAAATCCCCGAAAACGATTAATTAAGTGTGGTCTGGGTGGAGGGGGAATATCAGGTCTCTAAGGTTTTATCAATTTATTTTCTCAAGCAAAAATCAACAAAAATAATGTAGGGGGTTATTGTTTTTAAATGAAATGCATGTGCTTAGTTGCATGTTTTCATATTGTTCTGAGAGGGTTGTTGGTGGGATCATAATAATTGTTGGGTTTAATTATCAATATCCCAGGGGTAGGTTTATGGACCTGAAAGCTTAATTGGGTGAGTGCAAGGCTGAAGTTTCACTGAGGGCAGTGGTTCCCAAACCTGTCCTGGGGGATCCCAGCAAGTCGATCAAGTCTTCAGGACATCTGCAATGAATATGCATGAGATAAACTTGTATGCAATGGAGACAGTGCATGGAAATCTATCTCATGCACTCACACTGTGCATATCCTGAAAACCTGGCAGGTTGGAGGTCCCCCTGGACATGTTTGGGAAAATGGTACCTAATGCCCTTGAACAGGTCCTGCGGTTTTTTTTTCCAGTCCACGTAGGCCAGAAAGAAGAAGACAATGCGCACCTAACTTGCATTGGCCCATGTAGGCCAGAAGAAGATGGACATGTGCTTACATAGGCTGGAAAAAGGTAGGAATTTGTTTTGTGTTAACTTGTACAGGTAGGAAGTGGTATGCGGCTGCTTTCCCATCACCTGGCACAAAGGAAGAAACCTACAGCAATGAGCTGGCAGCATCAGATTAATGGGGGCAGGGGGAGTGAAGAAAGAGATTTCCAGAATGAGGAAAATGAGGGAGGAAGGCAATCAATATAGAAAAAAAAGGGGGCGGGCATCCACAGAAGTGTCCCATGGCCATCTAACTGGCTAAAACCACCCTGCCTCTGTATCAATTCATGGTGCAACCGTACATTCTGCGAACTGTGTAAAATTCTGGTCACTCCTTTTCCACAAAGATACAGCAAAACTAGAAAAGGTGCAGAGAAAGGCGACCAAAATGATAAAGGGGATGGAACTGCTCCACTATGAGGGTTAGGATAAACAAGTTAGGGCTCTTCATCCAAGAGAAGAGATAGCTGAGAGAAGATATGATAGAGATCAATAAAATCTTAAATGAAGTGGAATGGGTAAACAGGGAATATCTATTTACTCCATAAATAGACACTCCATAAAGCTAATAGATAGCAAAACAAATTAGAGAAATTATTTTTTCACTCAGCACACAATGAAACTGTGGAATCTGTTGCTAGAGGCTGTGGTGAAAGCAGTTACCATAAAAAGGGTTTAGCTAAGACTACTGGAGGAATAGTCCATAAACCATTATCTGCCATGTAGACATAGAAAAGTCACAGCTTATGACTGATAAAAAACTACTTTACCTACGGAAGTTCCTTTGAAAATTACCAATTGAGAATAATTTTATAAAAACTCACTTAACTGGTGCATTGCCAAAGTGCATAAGTTTCGCCAATTTACAAAGCAAATTTTTGCACATAAGTTCATTATGAAAATTATTGCCAAGAATGCGCACAAACTAACCCATACAAAGTTATACCTGCTTTTTTCAGGGCATAACGTGAGTCGGTTAATTTACATGCCTTCTTTTAAAAATTGAAAGTATGCAGATAAATTCCAAATCCGCCCACCACTATTCCCCAAAATGCCTATTTTTGTGTACATAAATATATGCAGAAAATTGAGTTATGCCCATACTTTTTTGCACACAACCCCCATGCAATTTTAAAGCGCATGTTCTATGTGCATAAATGACTTTGAACATTGCCCCCAATGAGGGAAATTTTCAAAATGGGGCAGATTTTAAAACTTATGCGTGGGCGTAGATTTGTTCGCACAACCCGGCACGAACAAATCTACGCCCGGTTTTATAACATGCGCGCGCTGCCGTGCGCATGTTATAAAATCTGGGCTCGGCGAGCGAAAGGGGGTGCACACATGTGCACCTTGTGCGCGCCGAGCCTGAGGGGAGCCCCGATGGCTGTCTCCGTTCCCTCCAAGGCCGATCCGAAATCGGAGCAGTCTGGGAGGGAACTTTTTTTCCGGCCCCCCCCCCCACCTTCCCCTCCCTTCCCCTATCTAACCCACCCCCCCCAGCCCTACCTAAATCCCCCCCACCTTATTTTATTTCTTACGCCTGCCAGCAGCCTGCCGGAGTGCGAACCCCCGACACGGCTGGAATGGAGGAGGGCTCGGGACACGCCCCTGGATTGCCATCATGCCCCCGGACCGACCCCCAGACCGCCCCTGACCCAGGACACGCCCCCAGACATGCCCTGGACATGCCCCCAGACCGCCGTCCCGCCCCGGACCACCCACTTTTGAAAGCCCTTGGACTTAACGCGCATCCCGGGGCTTGCGCATGCCACCGAACCTATGCAAAATAGGCTCAGCGCACGCAGGGGCATATTTTGTCAGGTTACGCACGTATGTTACGAGCATAGCCTTTGAAAATCTGCCCCAATGTGTTTAGCTGGGTAAATAGGCTGCCTGAAAATGATCCACCCTGTATGTGGGTGAAAGCACATAAGGTGATCAACAACATGCGCACTATTACCCAAGTGAAAAGTAGGTGGGATCAGTGGAGGTGTTAGGTGGGGGGGGGGGGCAACAATGCCTTTTTCTATACTGTTTACGTTTTTTTTTTTTTCAGAGAAAAATCAGCAGCAGCAAAAGCAGGTGTAAATCTCTGTGAGTACTTTTTCCCTACTCAATTTGCAAAGGGAAACATAGAAACAGAAACACAGAAATGAAGACAGAATGGGAGCAATGGTCTATCCAGTCTGCCTAGCCAGTCATTTCTGCACTTCAAGCCAGGGCCCTTGTTGGTTTCTGTTTGAGTCCAGTTCCCCGTTACCTCCTGCCATTGAAGCAGAGAGCAATGTTGGAGCTGCATCAAGCGTTTCAGGCTTATTGGTTAAGGATAGTAACAACCTCATCAGCAAGTTAACCCTATGCTTACTTGTTTTCCCTGGCCGCAAAATTCAATGTCCTTGTTGTTTGCTGTCTGAACCTAATTCCCTTTTTCCTCTCTTCCCCCTGCCATTGAAACACAGAGCACTAATGGAATAGCATCAACAGTAAGAAGGTTTATTGGTTAAGGGTAGTAACTGCCACACAGCAAGTTACCCCCATGCTCTCATTTCTTCATTCCCATCCTCTAGCCTTAAGGGATCCATAGTATTTATCCCATGTCCCTTTGAATACTTTCACTGTTTTTGTCTTCACCACTTCTTCCGGAAGAGCATTCCAAGCATTCACCACCCTCTCCGTGAAGAAATATTTCCTGCCGTTGGCTCTGAGCCGTCCTCCCTGCATGTACTTTCCCTTTGAGAACTGGTGCAAAAACTACAAAGAAAAGTAGTTGCAGACTTTGCCACAGTCTGCATAATTTTGAAAATTGCCTGCCAGAATCAACAGCAGCAAGGCCCTGGAACACTGAAATTATAGCGTTGGGGATGGGCCACCAAGATGGAGCAGAGTCCCCCAAAGTGCAAGGCCCAGGGCAATCACCTCATTCGCCCCACCCCCAAGGACAGCCCTGCCCACAGATTCTCTGTGCATGTTCCACTTTTGACATTTGACACTTTTGTCATCCACCATTTCCAGTGGGGGATTTTTCTACAGATCCACCACACACATGCCATGAAAAAAACATTTCCTCAAATTGCTCCCGAGATTTTCCCCTTTCACCTCCTCTCATTCTTGAGCTTCCCTCTCCTTTCATAAATTGGTAGCCCTTGTGCATTTATTTCTTGGAGGTATTTTAACGTTTCTTTCATATCTCCCCCCCTCCTCCCCACATATGCACACCTTTTCCTCCTGGGTTCACATGTTTAGGACCTTAAATCTCTCCCTATATGCTGATCATTTTAATAGCTGTCCTCTAGAGATGTGAATCGTTTTCCATATCGTCTTAACGATAGAAATCGTGTGGCAGGGCAAGAAAATCGTGTTAGGCTCGATTTTTTAGTTAAAACATCGTTAAAAATCGTTTTTTCCGATTAGTGCGCACTAACTCAAGTTAGTGCGCACTAACGGGAGTTAGTGCGCACTAACTGGGAGTTAGTGCGCACTAACTGAAAATGATACAATTTGACACTTTTCAGGTCAGTTAAGGTCAGTTTAGGAATGAATATGTATTCCTATTGGCTGCCCTCTTATTTATTCATGTTACCAAGCTTCCCACTGACAGTATATGGGGGATGGGAAATGGAAACAGTTGGTAGCTTGACAAAACAAGTAATGTGATCAGTCAATGTGACTAGAACTTGTGCCCTAACCCTGATACCAGGGGTATTGTGATCTTCCTGCACACAGTGCCCTATCCCTATTAATACCAGGAGTGTTGTGATCTTCCTGCACACAGTGCCCTAACCCTGGCACCAGGGGTGTTGTGATCTTCCTGCACACAGTGCCCTATCCCTATTAATACCAGGAGTGTTGTGATCTTCCTGCACACAGTGCCCTATTCCTATTAATACCAGGAGTGTTGTGATCTTCCTGCACACAGTGCCCTAACCCTGGCACCAGGGGTGTTGTGATCTTCCTGCACACAGTGCCCTATCCCTATTAATACCAGGAGTGTTGTGATCTTCCTGCACACAGTGCCCTAACCCTGGTATCAGGGGTGTTGTGATCTTCCTGCACACAATGCCCTATCCCTATTAATACCAGGAGTGTTGTGATCTTCCTGCACACAGTGCCCTATCCCTAATACCAGGGGTGTTGGGATCTTCTTGCACACATCCCGGTATCAGGGATAGGGCACTGCATGCAGGAAGATCACAACACTCCTGGTATCAGGAATAGGGCACTGTGTGCAGGAAGATCACAACACCCCTGGTATTAGGGATAGGGCACTGCGTGCAGGAAGATCACAACACTCCTGGTATTAATAGGGATAGGGCACTGCATGCAGGAAGATCACAACACCCCTGGTATCAGGGATAGGGCACTGTGTGCAGGAAGATCACAATACCCCGGAGGAGTGAGGGTCAGGCAGCTCCCCCCTGTCTGTGAAGCCAGCCTCTCACTAGTAATGCAGGGAGGGAGCTGTCTCAGACTTAACCATCCTCCCCCCCCCCCTCACCCACACACCATTCACTAGCTGGGACATGGGGGAAGTCAGGAGTGAGGGTCAGGCAGCTCCCCCCTGTCTGTGAAGCCAGCCTCTCACTAGTAATGCAGGGAGGGAGCTGTCTCAGACTGGTATCAGGGATAGGGCACTGAGTGCAGGAAGATCACAACACCCCTGGTATCAGGAATAGGGCACAGGTTCTAGTCATATTGACTGATCACATTACTTTTTTTGTCAACTACCAACAGTTTTCATTTCCCATCCCTCCAACCATCACCTCAGTTGGAACCTTGGTAACATCAATAGATAAGAGGGCAGCCAGCCAATAGGAATACATATTCATTCCTAACTGACCTTTACTGACCTGGATAGTGTCAATAATTTCATCATTTTCTGTTAGTGTTCCTGAGTTTCCATTTCCATTTCCCATCCCCCCAACCATCACCTCAGTGGGAACCTGGTTAACATCAATAGATAAGAGGGCAGCCAGCCAATAGGAACACATATTCATTCCTAACTGACCTTTCCTGACCTGGAAAGTGTCAATTTGTATCATTTTCAGTTAGTGCGCACTAACTCGAGTTAGTGCGCACTAACTCGGAGTTAGTGCGCACTAACTCCCGTTAGTGCGCACTAACACGATTTAACGATTTTTAACGATAAATCGTTAGAATTTCTATTGTATCGTGTTCTATAATGATTTAAGACGATATTAAAATTATCGGACGATAATTTTAATCGTTAAAAAACGATTCACATCCCTACTGTCCTCTGAACTGACTTCATCCTGTCTATATCCTTAAGCAGGTGCAGTCTTCAGAAGTGACATAACACCAAAGGCTTATATAGTGGCATTATCATCTCTTTTTTACTACTGGTTGTTCCTCTTCAAATGCATGCAATATGACTTTACCCCCAGATCCTTCTCCTATTTAGTGCATAATAGAATTTCTTCCCTTCTACAGACACAGAAAAAGAGGGATGAGGAGAAGCAGGTTTCGGCGGAAGACAAGAAGTTCTGTCTTGGCCACAGCCATAGCGTGTCTATGATCAATATGGCCTTGGCCATAGGGGAGCTACCAAAAGGCACCACTACTGCTGCTGTGTGCCAAGGAGAGCCAGCGGGACCTCAGCAAAAGAGAAAGCAGCGCGGCCCCATCGAAATCGACAGCATGGTCGGCGCTGCCTTAGTAAGTGAAAAATGTATTAGATGATAAACCACATTGTCAAAAGTGCCAATATTATTTCACCTATGACAACAACCCTCATTCGGGAGCAAAAATGCTTACACTGTATCGTGTTTCATTCTATTCACTTGAATGTGTATGGGATTTGTAGCCCAATATAAAGTGAATTGCTCACCATGAATAATTTATAATCATCGGGTTTGTCAAGTTAGGGTTTTTTTTAAAAAAAGATGAACCTTGGTGGTTCTGTTTTTTCTTTCAATTTTTTTCAATTTTTTCAATGTTTTAACAATTTCTTTCTTATCTGTTTCTATCTGCACAATGTATTCACTGCAAAGTTTATCCACAGAAAAAAGAATGAGAAAACATTTATCGTGATGTTGAATCGCAGCGGCACTTGGCTTCTGTTCCCTGTCTGGAATGCTCGACTGTGTAAAGCAGCTTTAACTTAGAACTGCTTCATCAACAACACCCGACACAGCGCGTGTTTCGTCGAAGGAACTTCATCAGGGGCTCGGGCTTCAACTTTTACTATTAAATAAAAAATTGTAATTAGACAAAGATAACCTTATGCTTTTTGAATACGCCAAGATGCTAAAAGGAGTTCCATCTGCAGAGAAACACGTATGTTATTTAAAAAACTCTGTTTAAAGCATAAGGTTATCTTTGTCTAATTACAATTTTTTAGGAGGTGTTCAAAATTGCCAAAAACAGTGCTGCTTGATGTCCTTTATTTATGGATTTGGCCGTAGATACAGTCCTGTGCTTTTTCCCTCATAGCTGTGTATCAGTACTCCAGACCATAAAAGTCAGGCCTTGTGATAGTTGTCGTCTGAATCCAATTCCCCTCCCCCACCCATCCCTGCCGTTGAAGTGGAGAGTGATGTTGCAGTTGCATTAAAGCATCAAGGCTTATTGGTTAAGGGTAGTAATCCCCATGCCTTCTGTTAACAGTAGTAATAGCCACTCCATGCAGGTTATCCCATATTTGTCAATACCTCAGACAATATACTCTCAGGGAAAGATCGAAGGTTGTATGACAACTAGAATATTTTTAGGCTCATGAGAATTAGATGGGGCAGAAGTCAGGATGCTGCCTCTCACCTACTCCTCATCTCACCAGGTCTTTTACATCATATTGCAACCCTTCTCCATCCTTTACCCCATATCTTAACTCCCAATCCATCTAAAACACCCACACTCATATCCCTACCTATTTTGTTCAGTCCCTGCTGATCTTCCAAATTCTACTCAATCTCTAAGCCCCACCCAATCTCTGAGTCCCTCCTTTCCCCCCTAATCCCCAAATGCCTACTATCATGTGCAGTTTTCATATAGTCTCTGAATGCCTGCTCTCTCCACCCATCCCTGAGTCTCCCATCCAATTTGGGAGTACCACATTTTTCTCCCCCTACCTATAATTTACTTCATTTGGCCAATGCTCCATTCCAGTTTAATGGTTCTACAATCCCACTTTCAAAGCTTGTACATAAATTGGGAGTAATTTAGAAACCTGATCTATCTTTTCAACATCACATTAGCAGTGTAATAAAATCATAATTCTTTAAGTTACAGTTGCTTCAGAAGATTAAGCCATTCCTATCCTCCTCAGACTTTCATTCAGTACTCTAATATCTTGTGCTCTTGGCATCTGATTACTGCAATTCTAGTTATGTGGGCTTTCCTTTCCTGCTAATTCAATCAGGGCTCTTCAAGTAGTCCAAAATGCCACAGCCAGAGTCTTGACCAGAGCTCACATATATGATCATATAACTTCAATCCTAGAATCTCTCCACTGGTTACCAATTGCATGGCACATAACATTTAAGCTTGTCATTACTGTGCATGAAGTATTGGATATGAGGCTTCTCTATGCATTTCTAGTTTACTAGGAATTTATCATCCATAGCACACTTTACGCTCTACAGTCAGGGAAAGTTGGAGATTCCCTCCCCTAAATTGTTCCATTTGTGTAAGGCTAGAGAGATAGCGTTTTCGGTGGCAGGTCCAACTTTGTGAATACTCTTTGAGCTAAAAACTTCAATTAATTGAAAACTATAAGCACTTCAAAAACATCTAAAAACTCTCTTTTTCCAGCAAGTCTTTGACTCAGTCAATTAAAACTTAGTCTCCATCTATCAGTCAAGGTGTGTAAGATGATTATGCATTGCTTTTTATTATGTAGTTATTTGTATTTAAATATGATTTTCTTTTTTGTGACATGCCATGAACAGAGAAGTATATGAGGACTAAATTTTCATTTATTATCATTATTATTATGCCCTAGAGGAAATATAAGTGTTTATGTAGCTTGGTCTGTCTGGCAGGCTATTCAGGGGACCTAGGAAGCCTGATACTTGGGCAATAGCCAGCCTCGTTTTTCTGGCTATTTGATTATTTTAGATCATTGTGGATAGATATGGGAAAGGTGGATGCTGAAGGAAACAAAGCTGGGATCTTGTTCTGTATGCTTTTATACCCAAAATAGTAGAATACAAAAAAGGAACACAAAAAGACTGTCTTGGATAAGAATAAATCATTAAATCTTGTAGGTGTTCACATTCTGTAGGTGAAAGCTGGGACAGATCCTTTGTGGGATGGACAGAAAAACCCTGGCAGACTGGATGGTCTGAATTGTCTTTTTCTGTTGTCATTTACTATGTTACTATAGTTATTTTTAGGCTTGAGGATGAAGAGCAGTCTGAGTCTCAATTGCCTTTTTCAGATCATCGGTTGTTTCGGTTTGACTGTAGAGCTCATGTCTGTGAGCTTTGAGGTAGTAGCAGACTGCATGGTGCAACGTTGTAGTATCTACACTACAGGGTGGGGATGGGGGATGGGGATTTTCATACATTGCCCTTCTGAGCCAGGGCAGACAAATTTTTCACTGGGTTTCCACTTTGCATTTTCTCTTCTATCCCCAACCAAGTCCTCTCTTTGAAGATCCTTAAGGAAGCATAAGACAAATGTATTTATTTTTATTTAACATTTTGATAGACCGACATTCATTGGGAACATCATATCAGTTTACATGGATCATTAAAGTAGCTTAACAAGGCTTTACAATAAACTGAGATTAAATAATAAGATAACTTGGAAGGTTATAATGAGAAAACATTGTATATGTGAAAGTTAACAGGGTAATAAATAAATTATCTAATATTTCTAGTATATATACAAATTCATCTAATATAATTAGATAAAACTAAGATTCTGTAGGGAAGCTTGAAAGTTAACAAAGTAGTAATAAAATTGGATAATTCTAGTATTCTGTAGGGAATATACAGGTGTAAGCTTGCTTGAATAGCCATATCTTGAGTTTATTTTTAAATTTTTTGGGGCACAGTTCTTGTCTTAGGTCAGTTGGTATGGTGTTCCAGAGAGTAGGCCCGGCTATAGATAAGGCACGTTGTTTTGTAGCCTTGAGGTGTGTGGTTTTGGGAGATGGTGCCTGTAGTGTGGATAGGTGTTGAGTTCTGATAGTTCTTGTGAGAGTGCGAAACATTATGGAGTCATTAAACCATTGCATATTTTGATTGTGTAGGGATTTGTGGATGATAGTCAGTGTCTTATATTGTATGCGGTATGCTACTGGAAGCCAGTGTAAGGCCTGTAGAGTTGGGGAGATGTGCTCTCTTTTGCGAGTGCAGGTGAGGATTCGGGCAGCGGCATTTTGTAGCATCTGCAAAGGGTATGTTGTGCTTTTAGGGAGGCCTAATAGTATGATATTGCAGTAGTAGCTTTTTGAAAAAATGGTGGACTGAAATACTGTACAGAAGTCGTTAGGGTGTAGCAGGGGTTTTAGTTTTTTGAGAGTGTGGAGTTTAAAGTTGCATTCTCTGATTGTATTGTTGATAAAATTTTTTAAGTTGAATTGGTAGCCAAGTGTAACGCCTAAATCTCTTACATGTTGAGTAAATGACCAGGCAGATGTGGGTATGTTATTAATGAAATGTTGCGGTGAAATCAGCATAAGTTCAGTTTTTGTTGTGTTGAGGGCGAGGTTGAGGTTACTAAGGAGGTCGTTGGTTGCTGTAAGGGCTTTTTCCCAAGTGTTGATGGCTTTGGGTAAGTTATCATTAATGGGTATGAGAATTTGTACATTGTCCGCATATATGAAATACGGAAGTCTAAGATTGGAGAGGAGGTGGCAGAGCGGAAGTGGATAAATGTTAAATAGGGTTGAAGATAAAGAGGACCCTTGCAGAACACCTCGGGATAATCCAATTGCTTTAGATTCACAATTTCCTGTTTTAACTTTGTATTGTCTGTTGTGAAGAAAGGATTTGAACGATACAAGTGGGGTTCCGGAAATGCCAATTTCTTTGAGTCTTTCAGTTAATATGGTGTGACTGATGGTATTGAATGCTGATGAGATTTCGAGTAGTGCCAGGATGTAGGCTTGGCCTTTGTCTAGACCTTTGAGGATGTAATCTGTTAGGAAGATGAGGAGGGTCTCAGTGCTGTAGTATTTACGGAATCCAAATTGTGATGGGAATAGTGTGTGATTCTTTTCTAGGTGGTCAGTAAGTTGTAGGTTGATTGTTCTAAACATCCAGTCATGTCAGTTTTCTGCATTCCTGCAGCTCTCTGCTTACCTGCCATGTAGTAGGTTTCCTTTTCTTTGCACTGGAAGCATCCTCCATGTGACAGGCTTACTTGCATATCTGTGGAAACCAACAGGAGGAATAATGAGGACGAGAACTGAGCTTGTTCAGTTTAGCATGCTCACATTATTTAGTCAATGTGCTTTTTGGCTTTCCATTTCTGAGAATAGTATGAGCATGCTATTTCTGACATTTTTACCATGAGCAGGTTAAATCTTTTGTGCATGATTCATTAAGTGGCTTTCTAAAGTGCCTGTTATTTATTTTATTTTTTTTGCAAGCCCACACTAAAGTTTTACCACACGTTTTATTGTATAGGCCTCTTAATATCTACATGGTCTATGAATTTATGGTAGGATTTGTAGAGGTGTGAATCGTGTGATCGATCATCTTAACAATCGATTTTGGCTGGTGGGGGAGGGAAATCTTATCGTTGTCATTTTTGTTTTAAAAAAATAATTAAAAATTGTAAATTGGGGGAGGGCAGGAAAACCGGCACACCAAAAAAACCCTAAAACCCACCCCGAACCTTTAAAACAAATCCCCCACCCTCCCGAACCCCCCCAAAATGTTTTAAATTATCTGGGGTCCAGTGGAGGGGTCCCGACGCGATCTCCCTCTCTCTCTGGGCACAGCTGCGTTGAGAAATGGCGCCGGTGGCCCTTTACCCTTATCATGTGACAGGGCAAAGGTAGCGCCGGCGCCATTTTGGTTCCTGGCTCCCGACGTCACGCGTGCAGGAGATCGCCCCCGGACCCCCCCCCCCGGAGCCCCGCTGGACCCCCAGGGACTTTTGGCCAGCTTGGGGGGGGGGTCAGGAGGCCCCCCCAAGCTGGCCAAAAGTCCCTGGGAGACTTTTTAATAAAAAATCATTTTTCAGCTTAGTGAGCACTAACAAAAAATAACAAAAAGTAACAAAAAATAACAAAAATAAATGCTTTTTTGTTAGTGCGTGCTAACTCCTATTAGCATGCACTAAGCCGAAAAATGATTTTCATGAAAATTCTGGGGAAAAGTGTTTGTTTCACGATTTTACTAATTTATAACGAATTTAAGAAATATGGTATGATATTTCAATTTGTAATAAAAACAATTCACATCCCTACTATTAATTGTATAGTAATAACAGCCAATTAAATTGGTTTGCATTTTCTTAGTAGAGATTATGAAAAAGGCCAAATCTTGACAGGAAAAGCAGTGCAAACAGCCATTAGCCTTTAGCAGCAGATGATTTTTCAGAGTATTATGAACTTATAATGGTCTTCAATGTAACTGAAATACCTTCCCTACCTACCTTCTACAGAGAAGAGCAATCATTGTATTCTTTTTGTTATTAAAACAAATCAGCTTTTTTATTTTAAAATAAAATAAAGAAATACCTATAGCACACAGATATACAGGACAACAAGAAATAATATAGCAAACCACACTAAAATGTAATTTGGAAAATATAAATATACAAAGTCACTTCATGGTTACAAACATTAAAGGGTTAAACCACATTCCTATAAGTGTCAGTACAGGTATCAACCACAAATTGATGCAATCTGTAGACAGGTCAACACCGGTTAACAAACTGTAGAGATTTTGAAGCTTAAACTATACTGTCACTACACAAGTGGCTTTCAGTGATTCCTTCTAAATACATTTTTCCCACTAGCTGTATCTTCTTTCTACCACTATTTATTCACATCCCTTTACTGAGCACAGCAGCACAACATATATCACCATGTTGAATATACCATGCGTCACCAAGCAGTGACCTGAAAAATCACAGGCTCTTGAAAATACTTTGTCAATCACCTGATGGCTGCCATCCCATCATCTCTCTTCACCATGAAGGCAATCACTGATTCTGATTGCTATGTCGCCTCACTGGCACTGCTGTCCAAGTCTGCTTGCACACAATGCCAACAAGACACAATTCTACAAACCAATAAAGACAGCAGATCTGAAGTCAAGTTATGACAGCTGTTAAAAGCACTGGAATGACATCGAGACAGAAGAACTTAAACATACGTGAAGAAATACAGGAACATAGATCATCCATATGGTGGCCAGAATCAGGAGCCATGCCAGGGCAATGGAGTGAATCATCCCTTTTGGGCTAACTCCTACCCCTGGATAATTTAATTTCTGAGAGCAAGAGCCATACAGAGGCTGCAAGCTGGCACAAATCTTATCCTGATAAGAGACAAGTCTGACTAGAGCAGTATAAGTATTGGAACATGACCTGCCTGCAAAGGCACATGTATATCTTAATGACTATAAGAAAATGGGATGCTCAATAGACTGTAAAATTATACCAAAAACCTACAGTATACCTCCAAAACAGAAGTATTGTTTTACTCTATATACACGTTTCATAACAAAAGAAAGCATAGGATGTTCCTTTCTACTGAGACATGCCCTCATGAGGACATAACTCCTTGTAAAAAACCATAGGAGTCAACACTTTCTCCACTTACTCCCCTGTACGACTCTTCACTATCTCCAGGGAGAATCACAACACATGAAAGCAGTCATGGATATGTAATTTGTGTCTGAGTGATATTAAATCCCAGACAGACAAAAGACTACATATGGTGGAGACTGAAACAATAATGGAATTTAAGAGGACATGAGATAAATACAGAGGATCTTTAGTTGCTAAAAGCAAAGAGATAGCAGAAAGCACAACCCAGACTCACCTTACAAGCTGCAGCGACAGCAAGTCTGGCGCTACAAATATAACTTGGGGGGAATCTGCGTGGTAAGAAGGGCAGATAGCGGGGAGGGGGAAGAGGCGTGGTTACAGGGCTTTGAGATCAGGCCAATGAGTGTCGGACACGATCGCTCTCGGTCTGTTCAAATGTAGCCAGCAGAGGGCATTTCGCGCCATTTGCCGGTTAAGCAGCTTTAGCGGGGGGCCTACTGTCGTTGCTACAAGCAGGTACTAAACAAAAAAAAAAGCAAAAAAAACAATCCTTTAGTGCCAATTCAGCTCCGGCTGTGATATTAGGGATTGTGGCTACCTCCCTCGCGGTACACCTCCTCCCCCCCCCCAAGCCGGCGTTATGCCAAAAAAGGCCGCAAGGGAGCGGGCCACATGGCACGGCTCCCAGTGTCAGTAACCCCACCTCAGGCAGGTCGCGCTCTCTGCCCAGGGAAGACACTAGCTCGGGGGAAAGCGGCACCGAGGCCCCAGAAGCAGCAGCGTTTGCGGCAGTGAGTGAGAACAGGAGGGTGTCCACTGGCCCCCATCCGGAGACCCCCCCTTGCGAATTTGTTTTAGATGAGCAAGCAGAGGCAGGATTGCAGGACTTCGCCTGCAGCCCTTCACACGGCGGATGCCCAGCTGAGTCTGAAGTCCTGCTTCCGGACTCGGCGGGTGTTGCAGCTGTAGATTCGGGGAGAGAGGGGCGGGCTTAACAGAGACAGAAGCACAAGAGCGCAGGGAGAGCTCCCAGGGCCATTGAAGCAAGGCAGAGAGGAGGAGGACCGGGAAAGAGAGGATGCTTAGGAGAGGAACTTCAACGAGTTTAAAAAGAGGCACAAGACAGAGGTCGAGGCAGACAGCCTTGGAGAGGCACCAGAGGAGGAGTACAGAGAGCATGGCCGCATGGACAGAAGTTAAGAGAGGGGCTCAACCATCAGCAACATCAGGTGTGCGGTGAGTGTGGTCAATTTTATTCTGCCCTTAAAGACACAGTAGTCAGACAAAAGGAGATAAGAGCCTGTTTCACTCCTTTAGGCATCAGCGGGAGGGCAGGCCAAAGGTATTAGGAGGGGGGCAGAAGGACAGGAAGAGGGCAGTTTAGCCAGAGATAGCGGACCAGGAGATGTAGGAAGGGTTGATGGAGAAGGGTTGGCAGGTAATGCTCAGCGGAGGGCAGGAGTATTAGGAACGGGGGTGAGGTCTACTGACCCAGGTGAGAACACACAAATTCGGAATAGGAGCATGGAGCACAGGGTATATTTTGGGCAAGATGCTGGTGGTGGTTTTTCTTCTGGTTTCAGGTAGAGCCGACGATGAAAGGCCGAGCACTTCGATGGGTGAAAGTTTGGTGGTATCGACATGGAAGAATGCCTTGGAACGGCGGTTCCATCACAGGACTGCAGGCTGGAGCATAGAAGCAGGAGAATGCAGCTTAGGAGGGGGTGGTCTGGAAGGACAGGTAAAGCCAGCAAAGATGATAGTAAAAATATGAGGATTAAAAGAGGAAGAAGCGGAGAGTACACAGTGATAGCCATTATGGGAGTTCGTATTCCTCCGGACTCTTCTTCCTTGGACAGTGGGTCATCCGGAAAGCGAAGAAGAGCTAGTGGGGGTGGCCATGTCAGGATATGGGGCACCCAGCTTTAGCATCCCTGACAGAGTTATGGGAGGTGTACCTAGAAGGTTGCATAGGCAGAATACGCAGGAGAAGAATGTCAATATCTTCCTTTATTAGCTGGATGGAGGGAGTGCAACAAAAGCCATAAAAAGGGAAA